>NC_048894.1:142534960-142537937 GCF_011077185.1 Oxyura jamaicensis
CCCCCCCCCCCCCCCCCCCCCCCCCCCAAAGAGGAGGGAATATGCTCAAAGGTATTTTATTTATATTTTATCAATCTTTTATTTTATGTAAAAGTTCCTCAGTTGCCTAAAATTCACTCTGAACATTCTTTGCTGTGCTTCCATATTCCTGAGATTGAGAACCCTAGAGAGGATCAAGGCCATCCATTTGCTCATGTCTTCATGAACTACTAGGCATTCTCAAAATTATCTAATAGATAATGTCTCATAAAATTCTATGAAAGTCACAACTTTATGCTAAATATACCAAGTGAACATAATGCTCAGTTCCTCTTTCTGTTCTCCCAGGTAACAACAACAACAGAAAGCAGAAACACTACAATGAAGCTTATAATTATAACATTCTTCCTGCTTCAGAAATTCTCAGTTCTGCCTGAGGGAATTCAATTGTCTTCTAGATTTCCCTAAACACCAAACTATGGTTCTTGGACATCTTCCAGTCATCCAATTGTAACCATTCTATTGCTGTCTAGCAAAAAGAAGAGTGAAAAAATATATTTACTGGAACAGAAAGGGAGATCAAGAATGCAAGTCATAAAATATCTTTTGTTCAGACATCAACAATCACTTAAATGTTTTTTCTCCCCTGGTTTCTTGATTTATATATCAAAATAAAAATGGATGTAATGCTATGAGTAGAATTACCTATATTTAATATTATGATTGTTGTTAGCCAATACAACTATGGCAAAAACGGACAAAACCCTCCAAACCTCAGGAAAAAAATAAAAAAAAAATAAAATAAATAAAAAAAAAATAAAAGTGTGGGGGGGGGTAAATAGTGTAAAGTTTAGATTAATTTGAACTTCTAATGGGTATAGTCACTACATATGAGGACAGAATATCTGCACACAGCAAAGACACTGTAATGTGAAAGTACAAATGGAGACTCCATTACTTTGCATTTGGTTTGATTTTCTTCTATTTTGCAGTCCCTTTTATCCCTGCAAAATGACTATAAGAAAAATTGAAAAAATGAGCTAAAAATAGTATCTTGCAAACCTATTTATGACTAAATGTTAGTAATGTAATGGCAAAACAATAATTATAAATACTTTAGCTCTGTTTTACTGTTCTCTGTTATGATGGTGATCATTTCATACTGGCTGTTTGCTACAGCTGGCCTCTTTATATATGGATTTGAATGTATTCCAAGGAGAGCAGAGGGAGTAGAGTGGGAGGTTTGGCCCATTTTTTTTCTGGGATTTCTGCATGAGTAGAAATCAGTGTATTCTGTAGTTGTATTTTTCTGCAGCCCAAGGAAGGGAGTTTTGGATGCAGATATCAAAATGAATAATGTTTGCCAGAGCTGTATGTTCCACATGTATTAAATGAAATGTGGACAGAAGTACAAACCTTCCCAATTCACACTTGAAAAAGATCAGGATATTTACAGATTTGTAGACATATTTTTACAGAATATACTATATATAATAATAAAATTCATTGTTCATTTTTTCATGGTAAAATACACTGCAAGAAATGCTAAATTTCTCTTCATTACAAATTTGTAACTGATTAAGAGATGACAAAGTTCTTGTTATTGTTTGTGAAGTTCAAGAAAAATATTTTCCACTATAGACTTAAAAAAATGTTTTGAAGTTAAATATGTAATCTATGGTTGTCTGTGTTTTGATTAATCATAAGCCAGTTTATTGAAATATGCTTATGAGATTTAAAACATTTAAAGTCCAGTTTGTTTCCAGGCCAAGAACTCCACAGAGATGATGTTGTTTTATTCTTCTCTGTGAATCTCCTTTTGTCATGAATGTCTACAAAAAATGGACATAAATTGCTGTTGTCATTTCAAAAGCAAAATTATAATTTGGTATCCCTTAACAGCAACTGTGCTTTTCAGACCCTGTAAATTAACTATGTGTTAGTTAATTCCACCATTATTATATGACAACATTCCTGAAGCATTGGCATATACAAGGTGTAATTGTGCTGTGTACTACGCAGAGACAGGAAAGACTCAGATAAGCAATAATTCTCATAGCATTTTAGTAAAAGAAAAAAAAAAAAAAAGAAAAAGAAGGAAAAAGAAAAGGAAAAAAATAAAACAGCAATATTAATTGCTTTTTACTAGACACATTTAGCAGATCTTGCACATATGTTTTGTAATTATTTTTATTTGTACATTTTAGTCAATACTAATTACTCTCATAAATATTCCTTGCTCCAGTAAAAGACTTTTTCCAACGGCTTTGAATATACATACCTATCACTGATAATTAGCTTCATTTAATATTTTAACATAGTAAAATGAATTATTTTTAAGTTTACAGAAAAAAAAGCAACTAAACTAAACTAAAAGTTAGTTTTTTTCTACTTCTATTCCATGAATTATTGTAATCGTCTGATTATTTGAGATAGCTGGCAGATCAGTACTGAAACGTGGTGTGCAATATACTAACTTACTAGAAAAAAAAATAAAAATAGAAACTCTTGGACTTCTGTATCCTTGGGAAGTCACTTGGGTCATTTTAAGAATTCTTTAGGGTTTTTAAAAGGTATTTAGGATCTGGAAATCCATGGTACAATTCTGAAAAAGTACCTACTACCTATTGAAATAATGGGACTTAGACATTTAGGCTTTCGTCAATTCTGCTTGGAACTTGCCTGGGTCATTAGGTGCCTAAATATCCTTTAAAAAAATGGTCCACAACTGACTTTGAGGAAGACTGTCTATCTGCAGACAAGGTAACAGGCAATATTATTGCCTCATGACATTGATGTAAGGAAGCGTGCATGAAAGATTATAACACTGCTATAAATATTAAAGCATGGAGTAGAATGCCAATGCCACCATGACACCAGAGAAGATATTGTAGAATTAAAGGTGGTTCAAAGACTATGACAAAAAGGATTATATACATGGAAAAACTGATTTGACAGAGGCAGAAAAAAGAAGAAGAAGAAGAAGGAGAAGAAGAAG
>NC_048894.1:142537947-142566231 GCF_011077185.1 Oxyura jamaicensis
AGAAGAAGAAGAAGAAGAAGAAGAAGAAGAAGAAGAAGAAGAAGAAGCTGCCAGACTTGTCAGCATGAACTTTTGTGTCACATAAGCTGGTCTGTTCACTGTAATAGAACCCTTGTATCAATCTGTATGCATTCACACATTAAATTAATATTTTTAGCTCTTGATATTTTCCTTTTCTTCTTTTTAATGTATTATTTATGTGTCAGATATTTTGTAAGTAATAAACATATTTTATATTAGAAAGCCAATATATGGATGTGCATAATTTTAATGAGCCTGCTTTTGCTGTTTTGTCCTGGATTGGCTATCCTCTTTTTTCTCTGGCAACAGACAGATCAAAGCAATGCTTTGAATGACTGAAAAATAATAATAAAAATATATATAATTGTTTACAGAGGTATAAAGTGTTTTAAGTAAAATACTGCTAAACAATAGGTTACAGATTGTTAAGCAGAATGTTCTTAGCATATCTATAAATTAACAGAGGCTACCCAAAACATCTATGGGAGAGGACTAGCAGACCACAGTGTGTCTATATGTGACACTGAGAGACATGTAGCAGGAATTTAAACAGCAGTACTGCTAATAACTGAAGATTTTTGTGGACCTAATATACTGACTAAATAAAAACTGGTAATATTTTTTGTGACAGAAGATAATGCAAATGGCAGTGCATGACAAAGTTGAAAATGTGTATATATGTAGTACTCAGAACACAGAATCACAGATTTTGTCTGGTCTATCTGTTCTGGTCCAGCTGCCTCTAGAACCTCTTCTAGGAACATTTTTCTTATTTTTTCTTCCTATCAATTTTATTTTATATATACTAATTTTTAATTGATATATCACTCTACTCTCCCAGTGGACTTTTGGACCAGGAGTTTCTACAATATCATGTGTCATTCTTGTGTCATTCTCCATATTTAAATGCAAGGCTGTTATCCCAAAATGGAGAAAAACACATTTTGAATGTCTGTAAAACAGTACAATTAGAAATGTGTAAGATAAGGCAGCTATTATTAGGAAATAGAGTGAATCTATCAAATAATGTTTCTAATAAGTCACTTTAAAACAGATAATATGATGAAGAGTAACCACCAAGAAAAATGAACCTGATTCTTACTTACTACAAAGCATTTCACATTCCACTAGTAATGTAAATGCATGAGATCTAACATATTGACAATGACTGAAAAGATGAGCAATTAAAATCACCGTAATAAACATGCAAGCTTTGTACTTTTGATACATTCACATACACACATTTAATAACTAGAAAGAACTACCACATTTTTCAACTAAGCAGCATTAAGAAAATCCTTTAAGAAAAAGTTAGCCGTGCCAGTGATTATTAGGAAACTACTGTTCTGTGAAAGATATTGTTTCTACAGTCTAACACAGTTCCACCTAGAAACAGTGCCAATGATTACTAGTTGGCACCACATGAAATGCAGATTTTAAACATGCCTGAGGAAACTGCTGGTGCTGATCAGTGACAGAGAGAAGTGAAAATTGTCTTTTATAATAAAAATAAACCAAAACACTGAGCAGATCATCTGCCTTGGTGTCACCTTCTTCCACACACACCTCCGTCCCTTTCCACCAGTTCAAACACTAGATATTTGTAGCTTATTTTTAATGTGAAACTATGATTATTTCCATTGATATTTATTTTTAATATTTTATTTGTTTATAACAATGAAAAATATATTTCTGCATTTTATAGTTCTAAGCACTTAGTGCTGTATTTACAGATGTTTCACTACTTTGATCTTTGATATTAATTTTTCTTGATTTTAGCTACTGCAAAAACCTGAAGCCCTGTGAATTTTAGCATGAATCAGAAGAATTGTGTTGTTTGTATCAGCGTTAGGCAGGGTTTATAATCCTGAAACAGTGTGGTAACTCATCTCTGTGAGTTTCTGTGTTTAAAAGGCTTTTAAATATTTTGTTCTCTATTTCCTGCCTATTGCTATGGCTGAGCAAATGGTAACTGAAGTACATTAACACAGATGATTGCTTTACTAATTTCTTTAATGACACCCTTTAGAATGCTTACTTTTTGAAGAATATATGAGACAATTACCAGTTCCATAAATATATATATATAATTTGTTTTTGTTTCTTTGCATATTTTAGGCCCTTTTACTTGCACACACTAATCTTACATTTACTGATATGGAGCAATAGACAATTCGGCCTACTGATGGCTTAAACTTTTTCTCACTGCTAACAATAAGGTTCCATTATAAATACTAATATCACAGACTACGTGAGATATTTTTTCAGACAGCAAACTCAACAGTACAAACGTAAAAAGTGCCATAATTGCATATTTTCCTATTTTTAGATTTTTCAGTGAAATGCTCTTCAGTATATAAGTTAACATTTTCCATATCAGAAGTATAATATTAATATCATACATGGCATGAAAGCCTAAAGAAAATTGTCCAAGATAAGATAGATTTAAGGTACAATGGAAATCTATTTTTTTCTACTGTAAACTTCCTTAGAAATCTTTTTTTTTTTTTTTTTTTTTTTTTTTTTTTTTTTTTTTTTTTCCCCAGCTGTAAAAGTTAGAAGAGACCTCATTCTGCTTTAACTTTGCTGGGTTGAAAGATTTTGCATCGAGATCTACAGATGGCTCCCTGAAGCTGCGATTCCCCATTATGTCTCAGCATGTCTGCAGTTCAGACATTGTCAATAATGAAGACACTTGTAACTGTACATAGCTTAGCTTTCTATCTTGATGTTCATCTTAGAAAAATCACTTATCACTCACATGCTGCTCAAAGTGCAAGTGACTTCATACAATGCAAGCAGAATAGAATAAGGGGCATAAGCCAAGGAGGCCCCATGAACATACTAGCATAAAGGAAACAGCTGCTAGGGAAACGGGCCTTCATCATGACTACATTTTCTTGTTCTCTAGCAGAGGGGAATGCATAGGAACAGTTGCCAAAAACATTATGGGCCTCAGAAATTTGCTGTAAATTTTTAGCTGAAGTGACATGTACAGGAATATTGAAGCTATCCTCAAATATTTTGTTTGCAGTAAGAAAGTGAAAAGTTGAATTTTTGTTGACAGTTTTTATCACTTTTATCTTAACTTTTCTGACTAGCTTGGTGTAAGCTGGTAAAACAATAGTGAATAGTTGCTAATGTTCTTACCATAGTGTAATTTAGTTCTTATATTCAAGGAGGGAATAAAAGTAGCAAAAATATTTGTTATGTTATGCAACAAAACATTAATAGGAAAACTCAGATAGAATGGGCAGACTTCATACAGGCTGTGGAAAACATCACAAAAAAAAAATGAGAAGCATAAAGAGGATAATTTGAAAATAATATGATGTTTGTATGGAAATAAGATGCTGATGATCTTCTGTTTCTTACAGTATATTCCACTAATTTGCCACAAGGCAATGTAGAAAGCAATAACAGTGAGCTAGCATAGTAGGAAACCTTTGAATGTTCAAAGGGGACATTCAATCATTTAAGGCTCACAATATAACGTAGTGTGAAATTGTTATAATATGGTGGGAAATGGCCTACTTAGCACAGAGGATACTTCAGTCTGCATGTCTGCTTTGTATTCTGCAGAGGAGCAGTTGGTGTTCCCTGCAGGTCTGCTTGCCTGTGCAGGTGAGCAGCTAGGCTGGCTGACCATCAGATAAGCCTCCCAACTGAGGGAAGAAAATGACAGGGAGACATAAAATAATTATATCACTTGTAATAGAAATAACCTTACCATGGAAGCATTGACTTTTAACCCAATACCATGGTTTTGGCTGGGATAATATTAATTTTCTTCATAGAAGTTCGTATGAAGGTGTGTTTTGGATTTTTGATGAAAAAAGCGGTGATACCACACTAGTATTTTTAGTTTTTGAAGAGCGGTGCTTACACGGAGCCAAGGACTTTTCTGCTTCCCATGCTGCTCTGCCAGTGAGGAGGCTGGGAGTGTACCAGCTGCACCAGGAGATGGGAGGGGACACAACTGAGACAACTGACCCAAACTGATCAAAGGGATGTCCCATGCCATATGGAGTCAGAATCTGCAATAAAGGCTGGGGAAAACGGGGAGAGGGAGGCACATTTGGAGTGATGACATTTGTCTTCCTAAGAAACTGTTACACATGATAAGCCCTGCTTGGCTGAACATCTGCCTGCTAATGGGAAGTAGTGAATGAATTCCTTGCTTTGCTTTGCATGTGCATGCATTTTTTACTTTACCTAGTAAAATGTCTTTATCTCAACCCATGAGTTCTTGCGCTTTTACCTTTCTGATTCTCTCCCCCATCCCGCCTGGGGAGAGTGAGTAGGCAGCTGCGTGGTACTTAGCTGTCTGCCACGGTTACACCACAACACCCAAAGGATCACCAAGTATGCTGCAAACTGAAATTCAAACTATCTTTTACATGTCTTCAAATCAGTGTCTCTGGAGTCAAGGAAGAACATGTTATCTTAAATGCATAAACAAGGATCATTTGGCTCTTTTTCTTCCTTTCTCACTCTCAATAGGGAAAGTCATCCATTGCTTGTGAAAGCTCAGAACTATGCTCAGATGAAGAGAATCCCCAACCCTCTTCTCAAGAAGGAACAAACCAACCAAACAAGAAAACAACAACAACAACAACAACAAAAAACACCAATAATAATAATAATAATAGAAAAAAACCGGGGGGGGGGGAGAGATTATAATGCAAACAGTAACAGAAATTGGTTCTGGTGAAGTTCCGTAAGCTTTTCCTACACATAGATTTTTGAATTGTATTGAGGAGGAGAAGTAATATATGAAAGACAAAACTAATCTCCATAACTTAGTTAGAAATAATCAGAAACTTATACTATTTTGTTTTCAATATAAAGAAAGATGCCACAGTTACTTTTTCTTCATTTCTTTTTTTTTTTTTTTTTCAAATATAGAACTTTATCTCAAGTTTGTATGTGAATCTTTGAAATTCATAGAGTTAGATGCATAGAGGTTCTTCATTTGGTCTTGCATGATTTTTCAAATGTGAAGCTTTAAAAAAAAATTTAGGAATTGAGAGAAATAACAACAACAACAAAAAGACAGAAAATATGTCATTAAAATATGTCATTATAGAGGACTGAGTTCACAGTAGGAAGTAAGGGAAAGAGGAAAGGAAACATATTCATGGACTTATTCAGTGATTGTTCAAGGACAACAGCAATTCAAGGACATGCTGTCTCAGTTGAGATGTGATGATGTGTTGAGGGAAGTAAATTAAATTATTTTAGCTTTTGTATCTCTGTAAGTTTGGTCATATTATGAAATTCCATGGTTGCATGAATAGACACAGAGAGTTTCAGAAGCTAACACAGCAAGCTCAGAAGGATGAAACATTGAGCGGATGTGTGGGTCTAAATGGTGAAGATGATATGGTTACTCATCTATGGTTTTGTGTGTATGTTTCAGTGTTTTAAATAAGACACTAAACAGCAGGGAAATGTTTGGTTTCAAACACAAAATGTATTATTGAGCTGAAAGTTAGAAATAACGTATATACATGCAAAGTGAAAAATAAGGCAAATATGAAAGTAGAACAATTCTCAGAAAAAGTAACTCTTTCAGGTATGAAAAACCTCTAATTCTGACAATTTTGGCAATGTTGTTCTGTCAGTTCCCAAATAGTACAGTAACATATTAATAGCTCCAATACTGAAAAATCAGTAAGATGTCCACTTAAAGTAGAAGAAGATGTCCTCAAAGTAGAGAGAAACCAAGCTCTTCCTAACAGTTTATCTAAAGAGATCTTTTTTTTTTTTTTTCTTTTGTCCTAGTGTAAAATCTATATACCAGAAACTTAGCTTCACATGTGTTAATGAAACACAAAAATAAAATGAAGAAATAGTTGGAAATATGGTAATAAATCCTGCCATATAGTTTGATCTTAAACTTCATTTAAAAAAAAATAAATAAATTTGCACAGTCTGCACTGGAATTGAACCACCTAGCTTCTCAGAACTGTTATTATAAAAACCACTGCTATTTCTCAATGTACAGATGCTACATTACAGTATTTGCTCTTTTTTACTTTACTTATGTGACTGAGAAAAATAAAATTAAAGGAGAAATGCTCCTTTTCTTTCCCCTGTAAGAAGCCACTTATTTTTGTTTGGAAATGTGCACATTGTGTTATACTAATATGTATTAATTTTGTATTCAAAGACAAAACTAAACTAATGAAAATTCTGTATGGAGAAGACTGGAATAGCTGTTAATGCAGCTTTTGGCTGTAAATGTGATGTAAATCACATTAACAAGGTCAAAAAGGTCTCCATGCTTCTGTAACATCGGACATTCTCAAGCTTTGAGATAACAATCCAAATATTATCTGCACTGTAGGAACACTCTTTTCTTAAATCAGATCTAAATGAAAGAGCGATAAATATAAACCCTGCTTCCATTCAATCCAGGTATGCATCAAACTTATGAATACCTAATTTACACATAACATTATGTAAAATGCATCTGAGATTGTTTTTTGTTTGTTTGTTTATTGGTTCGTTTAGCACATATGACTAAACTTAGAGATATAATTTAAGGATGAACATATATGAGTTTTGTTATGATAGATCTGTCTTGAACTAAACTAATGCCAAACAGTACCACAAGTCTTAGAATTGCTATGAACTTGCATTAAACACATTGAATTGTTTTGTATAAAACCCACAAAAATAAAAATTTCCCATGAGCCTATACAGAATTTACAAAATATATGGTGGGATAATCACGAACAAAATTGTTAACATTGTTATCCTTTCTTCATGAAGAGCAAAAATCTTCTCTGGCTTGATAGAGGGTATTGTATGCGAATTAAATAAGATTGGAAGGTTATAGAGGAGAAGGTTTCTTCTGGTTTAACACAATTGTGTCCGCAGGCACAGAGAACATTAGCATATGTTGAGGCAGAACATTTCTGTGGACTCCCTTTAGTTCATATCTTTCTTACTTTAATGGTGAATGCTACTATTTACCATGGGGTAGAGAGGGAGGAACAAACACCAGGTTTTGATGGAATGATGTGTTGAAGCTCAACAAATTATCTCTAAATCCTTCTAGTCCAATAATTAGGACTGTTCAAAAGCACTTTGAACAATAATATGATTAATTATGAAATTATTTTCTTATTTTATTTTTACATTAAAACAAAGTACTGAATGAATCATATACATGAGAAAATTTTCCACTCAACGGTATCTGAAATGTTTCCTTTTCATTCATTTATTGCAGTACCGTTATTATCTGATTTCATAACAGGTCTAACTGACTAATTTTTGTCCCTTTGATTTTATTTTATTTTTTTCATATGAGAAACAAATTCAAAGCTCTTGCAGAGCTTTACACCTCTATGTTCTCTTGTGTACTGTAGTTTTGTGTATATATCTCTTCTCTTGAATTAAGAATATTTATTTAAAACTACAAAATCTTGCAACATTTATGAAACTTTCCATTTAAATTTCTCCAGACTCAACTTTGTATTTTTGTGTCAAATGTGTTATATTGTTTATCTAAGATGTTTCCATGAGCTCTAAATTAAATTGCAGCTATCTTGATAAGAAGGTCGTTTCCTTTTGTACAGCACTAAGTCTTTATACATGGCAAGCACCACCAGCACAGCTGTGTAATTTGTCATTCAGCACTGAGTAGTGAACACACCTTCTAAAAGAGTCACTTTACCCTAACATTAGAAGCAGCTACCTTTGAGATTAAGCAGAACTATTATTTAATAAATCACAGAAATGCCCCTCAGAAGATTAGGAAGGGAGGTGTAGAAGGTTATTTAACATACTCTGCTTAGAGAATTTAGATGGCAGAATGTAATTATCCAAATTGGAATTTAGCCAGGAGATGAAGGCTAATAACAATATTCTGTGAAAAACACCATGCAATCTTTCAGGACCAGACAGACCAGCAACATAACATCTTAAATATGGCAAATTCAACAGTTCAATGTCTTTAACACTTTATCTACAATAGTAGTTCAGTTTGAATTCTAAGAAAAAAAAAAAAAAAATGCTTCCAACTAAATCAGCTCTACTTCCTGAAACTCTAGATTTTTTTTAGAAGTCTCTTACTAATGTACTAAGTAATCTTATCCTACTTCAGAAGTATCATAAAAAGTGTTCTGATTCATCCCACAAAGTATTTATGACTCTTATGTGTAATGGAGAAGGCAACATATACAGGCTTCTTCTCTCATGATTTAGATGTTTGACCTCATGAGGTTGAGTGCTTGTAATTCAGAGCTGAGATGAACTTATTGCTGTTCCTCTGACCCTTCTTTCAAGGGATAAATAATAACATACCAGGTCCAAAACAGGAGTTCAGAAATATAGGTTAGGTCCCATGATCCACATACTTCATACAGGAGAGAATTCAATTCCACTAGCATTGACTACAGCTAACATGCTATGGGCTGGGATTTCTGTGAGCTGCCAAAGAGACCTCTCAGGAAAGAGACACGCGGGAAACTCAATCCATAGGCTTACACTCTTACTTCAATTTGGCACCTCTGAAATTTTGATTACAAGTCTAACTCTTTGTACTGATCCTTCATGCTTGGGCCTTCGCATTTCTTCCAAGCACTGTAAGTGACTGAACTAATCTTCTCCATATTGCATGGTGACTATAGCTCTTACTCAGTGTCTTTTTATGGATCTATAGTTTTTGAATTAAAGTTTATGACAGGAGGTGTGAGACAGGCAGAGTATTACTCTCACTAAATATCTGGCTAAAGCTCTCATCCAGCAATAGGAAATTCTGGTTACAAAACCACTAATCAGAATAACTAATCTTTTAAAAAATTTAGTCACTGTAAGCATACAGCAGCCTTTAACAAAGCTCTCTACCAAATGTTATTAAAGAAAATGAATTACGACAGGACAGGCAGAAAGATGATTTTATGCACTTAAAGTTGATTAAAGGATAAGAATGGGAGTAGGGCTTAATTGCTTGGACAATTAAGACAAAAGTGGGGTTGTCCCAGGATCAATGATGGGATAAGTTTTTCTCCATATCTTCATCTGCAATATATTAATGAGTAAGAAGTGAAAATTGCAAGACTGGGGATGAAGCTAAGGTCCTTTGAGTAGTCAAATGACGTATCAATGTTGAGGAACTCCAGAATGCCCTCACAAAATGGCAAAGGAGTGTGAAGATGTGTAAGTCAGTTTTAGAGTAGATTAATATGCATATATATATATATTTTAAAAATCTAAATAATACCTGCACAATACTGAATTTAGAACTTAAAATTTCAGTTCCAGAGTCATCACTTGTACTTCTCTGAAATCACTAACTTAATGTCATCAATGGAACCATTCCCCTTACATCCTCCACACAGCCTATTAGGCATGATCAGAAAGAGTAGTGAAAAGGTGTCATTTATTACCTACAGAAAACCCTGAGGCACCCATATCTTGAGTACTGCCTGGAGTACTAATCACTACATCTCAAGAAGGATAAAGAGAAGATACAGAGATAAAGACTGAAGAAGATACAGATATAGGCAAGTAGCTGAGCTTGTAACTGAAGCAACTGCTTTATGAAGAGAGAGTAAAAGTCCAGGAGTGTATTTGCAGAACATGGCAGTTTGGA
Organism: Oxyura jamaicensis; assembly: GCF_011077185.1. Lineage (NCBI taxonomy): Eukaryota > Metazoa > Chordata > Aves > Anseriformes > Anatidae > Oxyura > Oxyura jamaicensis. The sequence continues at coordinate 142,547,576 of NC_048894.1, forward strand.
AAGAAGGTATTGGAGGATTATATTCCTCTGTTTTGCCTGTGGATATTTTCTTTGAGCTTTGCCTGTCCTTGATGTGGAAGCGCTAGAGAAACAGATTTCATCCTCACAGCAAACCACAGAGGCCAAAAATCCTAGAGGACATTCTGTTTAGATGAGTGGCTACTGTGCTGTGTGATTTTTTTTTTTTTTTTTTTTTTTTTTTTTTCTGCAGGGACAGGTGTGTGCCCTGACCAGCACACAGAGATTGTCTGGCTATGGGACAAGGATTGGCTATCTAATCAGTCTCTGCAAAGTAAAAGTTATCCAGTTTTTCAGGTGGTTAAAACCTGGCCAAGTTTTGGAAGATTTTCACAGGGAAATGAAAGAGACACTGAAAACAAACAAACAAACAAACAAACAAACAAAACAATCTAACAACCAACCAAACAAAAGCACTTCCAAAGAATCTGTAAACCTCTACTCCAAAGATGGCTGTGGTGGTTTTACCCTGATAGGCAGCGGGCACTATAACTGCTCTCTCACTCAACTTCCTCAAAGGAACAGAAGGAGAAAATATGATGGAAATGGCTCAAAGGCTGAGGTAAAGACAGGAAGATCACTCAATGATTATCATCATGGGCAAAAATAGACTCAACATAGAGAGGTTAATATAATTTATTGCCTATTACTAGCAGACTAGTGCACCCTCAGCAAGTTTGCAGATGACACCAAGCTCAGTGGTGCACCTGATATTGTAGAAGGAAGGGAAGCTATCCAAAGGGACCTGGACAAGCATGATAAGTGGGTCTTCATAAACCTAATGAGGTTCAACAAGTCTAAGTGCAAGGTGATACAACTGGTTTCGGGCAATTTCAGACACAAGTACAGACTAGAAGAACTTATTGAGAGCAGCCCTGCAGAGAAGGACTTGGGAGTTCTAGTGGACAAAAAGCCTAAAATGAGGCAGCAGTATGTGTTTGGAGCCTACAAGGCCAACTGCATTCTGGGTTGCATCAAAAGAGGAGTGGCCAGCATGTCAAGGGAGGTGATTGTCCCCCTCTACTCCGCCCTTGTGAGGCCTCACTTGGAGTACTACATCCTGGTCTGGGGTCCCCAGAACAAGAAGGATGTTGACCTGTTAGAATGGGTCCAGAGGAAGGCCATGAAGATGATCAGAGGGCTGGAGTACCTCTCCTATGAAGAAAGTCTGAGAGAGCTGGGGCTGTTCAGCCTGCAGAAGAAAAAGCTCTGGTGTGATCATATTGCAGATTTTCAATATTTAAAGGGGGCTTACAAAAAAGATGGAGAGCAACTTTTTGCTCAGTCAGATAAAGACAAGGGGGAATGGTTTAAAACTAAAAGAGAGGATATTTAGATCAGAGGTTAGGAGGAAATTCTTCATTCAGAGGGTGGTGAGGCACTGGAACAGGTTGTCCAGAGAACCTGTGGTTGCCCCACCCCTGGAGGTGTTCAAGACCATGTTGGATGAGGCCCTGGGCGACCTGATCTAGTGGGTGGCATCCCTACCTATGGCAGGGAGGATGGAGCTACATGAACTTTAAAGTCCCTTCCAACCTGAGCCATTCTATGATTCTGTTTCTATGATTCTGTGATTGATTCTGTGATTCTATGACTAGAACAGTGAGAAACTGAAAGCAAACTAAAAACTTATTCTCCCCCTATCCACACTCTGTAATACTTTGTGCCCGCCACTCCTTCAAGATTACTCTCTTCCCTTGCTCCAACATGGGGTCCCTCCCACAGGATGCTGGCCTTCCTGAACTGATCCTGCATGGGCTTCCCACAGGCAGCAGCTCTTCGAGAACTGCTCCCACATGGCTCCATACCACGGGGTCCAACCATAAGGAGCACACCGCTCCAGCATGGGTCCCCCATGGGCAGCAGCTCCCCCCAGGCCCCCTGCTCCCGCATGGGCTCCTCTCCACAGGCTGCAGCTCTGGCCCAGGGCCTGCTCCTGCGGGAGTTCTCCATGCGCCGCAGCTTCCTCCAGGCTACATCCACCTGCTCCACCGGGGGCTCCTCCACGGGCTGCAGCATGAAGATCTGCTCCATGTGGGTCCCATGGGCTGCAAGGGGACAGCCTGCTCCACCACGGGTCTCTCCACAGGCCACAGGGGAACTTCTGCTCTGTGCCTGGAGCACCTAGTATTTTGTATTTAATAGTTACACCCAGTATTTAGTATTTAGTATTTTGGCAGAGAAATATTATTATATATATTTGTTATTGAGTGGGTTTTGCTTGCTTGTTTGTTTGTTTTGCCATTCCATGTCAGTAAGAAATTTATTCAATAATTAATTATTTATTGCTACATTAAAAATGATCTGCATGGATCTGTTTACCTATACCTTATCAGAAAGGTGAGTCAAAAACATTGAAAATTAGATGTTAACATTTTAAACGCAACTAGTTGATTTAACAGTTCTACAGAGAGGGTTGCATTTTTTTATTTTTTAATAATTTAATTAATTTATTTATTTTTTAATAATTTATTTTTATTTTTGCCACCATAAGTGAATGTCTAGAAGAGAATATAGAATTGGTACATTTTAGCATTTCCAACATAAAATTCCTTTTTCCTCCTTTCAAGAATTTGTATATTTAACTCCACTGTGAAAGATTAGACAGATAAAGAAGCTTTCAGCAGAATCACAATACAGGTAATTATGGGTCTGTCAGCATTTCCATTATGAAATCCATTTAGCATTAAGGGCTTAGCATTTTTCCATCATTTTAGAAAATGTCAGACTGAAAGCTGGCATGCAGATTAGCTGCCTGGATGCAAATTTGTTTATACAAAATATTTAAATCTGCTCAGCTGTTTTTGATTTAGAGATCAGCCAGGAACTTTAAACTCTGTGGGTTTCTCCTATGTTCCTGCCAACTTCTAGAACAGATCAAAGTTAGATAAATAAATAAATAAATAAAGGAATTTCTTAATAAAATATAGACTTGTCTTCTAAAGTCTTGAAATTATTTACTTTAGGCTGTAAAATGGAATTTAGAATTTCTGCTCATTTTGTACCTCTGGTCTTTCTCCTGACATCTTTATAAATTAATAATGAGTTACAATAGTATTCCAACACCATACTAAAACCTGATAGTAATCTTAAAATCTGAAACAATTTGTTTTAGAATTCACTTAACTACCATCATATGATAGTGAGCAGGAAAGAACCAAAGCCTGTAAGGTTTTGAAGAGGGTCAGTAGCTTAACCTACTGACTCTAGTTTCATGAGTGCACTGGCTGAAAAGAATCTGATGGAGTTACTGTTACAGATAAACTGATACAGATTTTCAGTTTCATCAGTTTAGTCCCATGTATGGTACTAGAATTTATGTAGTTCTCATATCCTAAATAAACTCCTCTGTACTGAAAGGAGAGTTTGTGTGTTATAACTATGGGCTCTGTTTGGTTAAAAAGAGAAACTGAACCACTAATAGAAACATGAAATAGAAAAATATTATTAATTTAGTAGGAAATAATAAATCTAGTTTGCAAAAAAAAGAATGATAATGGGCATATTTAAGATACTGATAAGAGATGAGCAATCAGAAAAAATGACACAGCTCCTAAAAAAATGTGCAGTGATCCAAATGTGCCTGACAAAGAATGGGAACATAGCCCCAAGCAACCTGTGAAATAAAAGCACAAGAATTTGTGGTATAAAAGACATGGTGCAAATAAACTTTGTGCAAATGAAACATAGAGGAAACAGATAAGGAGAAAAAGATTGATCAACTAAATATATCCTTTTTTTTTTTTTTTTTTTTTTTTTTCCAGGGATGTTCACTCTTATTACCATGAAGAAAAAGTATTTCATAAAACATACCTCAGATAACATTGAAGTACAGATATACATTCAGAAGTATCTCTGCAGATTCCTCAGTGATGATTCAGTGTTAATTGTGATGTGTACTACATTTTAAAATAAATGATCCATTTCCATATAGTTACCTTAAATTTACCCGAAATTCTAACAAGCATGACTTCTTAATAATGACAGAGTTTCTACTAAAAAGGTTATCTCCTTAGCTGATATCAGTGGGATTCTCTGACTCTTTACATCAGACATTTGTGTTAACTCAGCTGCCAATGCATTTTAAGATGACTGGTACAAGAGGCCCCAAAGAGAGCAATTTGGAAGAGTAACTTCCACATCAGATATATAGCAAACACTTCTGATTTCACTGAAATGTTCAGAATTAATCTTGAAAAAAGCAAGTAATAGAACCCCTAGAATCCTGTGACACAATATGTTATTATTTGCCTTTTCTATTTATTTATGTATTTACTTAGCTAAGATACACTCTAGAGTCTGATCATCCCAGAACAATAACATCAATAAAGGATGTAAGAACAATGTTAAATCTGAAAATTTTCCCTTACCATGTTACAGAAACAGTTTCACTACATATATTAGAGCTTGAAAAATAGAGAAGATACATCCTAGATTTCCAAAGGTTACTAAGAACTATCCAAGTTTTAACCATCTGATTTTATGGTGTTTATTTCAATGCAAGCAAGATTTTTATCTTTAAGTTACTGTTAGGTTTTGATGACTGTATTCATGTTATTCAAAGTTCCTTTAATTTGAGGTAAAAGGGCTTGCCCCTTATATTGTTTTGTTTATGAAGAAATAATCACATATAAAGAGAATAAAATAAAGAATGTGAAAATGTGTGTAACCGATACTCTACTTTTCCAATCTTGCCTTACTGCAGACAATTTAAATTCCAAAGAACATGCTAAAAAAGGTAATAATCTATGACTGCAAGGCTGGGAGGATATTCAATTTCCTAACAGATTGACCTTACATTGTTATTACTTTGGGCCACAAAAGGACTTAACAAATGACATATAAACTGAAGGGAACTTTCTGTATTCTACTGCAGGCTTTATCTTTTGGAACTTCTCCAGTAATGCTTGTGGAGTGGGAAGAGAGTTTGAAAAGGGAGCCCAGAAGTTCAGGGAAAGCTAGATAAACTGGGAACAACTCCAGGAGTTAACTGACAAGCTAAAATTTGAGTGTAGTGGAAAATATACAGATTGATTCTTAGGTGGATTGGGGGTGGGGGTTGGGGATTTTTTTATATTTTCTGCTGGGTAACAATTTAAAGTTAGCTGAAATTAGTTCAGAAACTCACACAAATTTCAAACATCTGCAGCTGTAGTAGTAAAGAGACTTAGGAATTTTAGAAGTACATACTTATGAAAATGATGTAGGCAGGAATGCAGGAGTCACTAAGGCTGTTGAACTCGTACTACATTAAACATTGATTCTGATGCTCATTGCTCTTTTAGATAAATAGCTTGGAGAAGAATAAGTTTGTCAGGATGTTTATAAAAATCACCGTGTCATATGGTTGATTGTTGCAACTTTCTACTGCAAACAATGAAAATGCTAATAAAATATATCTCATCTATTTGTCACAGGAAACATCCTTGCATGAGAGGATATGAGACTGCTAGCACTGTATCTATGAAAAACATAATAATGCTACTTCTAATCTAGTGTCAATTATATTTTACTTTTCACATAAAGTGGTTGAAAACTAAACATTCTCAAGAATTTCTCTACTTGGGTAGAATATTTGGCCTCTGAAGAAGTATAATAACATTCACATTCTTACAATATGTCTATAATTGCTATATGGAGAACGTGGCTGAATTTATGATATATGAAAGTTCATTAAATAGAATACATAAAAACCGCTAAAGAAATGTTCTCCCAAATTTCAGAGGTATTTCATTTTCCCAGGAAGGAGTTGCCAAGATTGAAATAAAGAGTAAAGTGGTGATATTATCAAAATCTCTGAAGCTAATAACTATGTGACTTGTGTGAGGGAAATGATTGCCCGCTTTAAAAGAACTCACAGTCACAGAAAGGAGAGGCATTCAAGGAGAATTCTGAATTAAAAGGGGCAGATATGCTGGATAGTGATATGGAAAGGGGAAAGTGATGATGTTTGTGTTAGTTTTCAAATGAAAGATCACTCCAAGAAACCAAACAATAAGCAGTTAATTCTCCTTATTGGAAAACTCCTTTTGGTTGTAAGAGGACAATTTTCCAGAGAGATATTTTTCATAAATAATGTGAATACTGTACAAATCTTAGTAATTTTAGCAATAGTCCTATAAGAGGAAAGGATAGTTGCTATGAGTATTGCAAAAAAATTCACTTGGTAAAGTACAACTTGTATTGTGCTATTTCAGTACACAATGATGAAAATTCACTATTTAGGTATGCACTATATTGATGTAAATATTTTTGTGAAAATATTTTCAACCTGTCCTCTCAGTTCTATATTATGAATTATACTTACTTCTTTTACTGTGCTCATTAAAAATCCCATGTCATGCACAAAGCATTGCTAAGATTGGTAGCAGTAGTCATATGATTGAAATAGATTAAATTCATCAAAGTAATATCGGTGAGCATAGATGTGCATAAGGGAAAATACACAAGATGAACATAGTCATGGATTAAGTATAGGTTCTTCTTCATAGCATACACAGCTACAGATGCTGGCTATCAAAATTGCTTGTGTGCACACACATTTGCATGTATGCTTGTGTGTATCTGTGTTCCCACATGCTCCCATTTCATTCACACATACCTGGAGGTCCATGAAAAAGGCAGCTTTTACTTCAGAGTATGTATGGTGACTGAAGACCTAATCTCCTTTCTCTTTCCTCAAACTTTGTTTTACCAGGTGGACCTTCCAACAGTCAGGATTTGGAACTTTTATTTATTTATTTATTTATTTATTTATTTTTCCCCCAGACTTAGTTCTTGTGATTTCAGTCCAATATGTTACATGTTTTTAGACTCTAAGATGGTGGGAACTAAAAAGAACATGCTAGCAGTTGATAAATACAACAAAATAAATGTGGAAAATATTCCCTGGTTTTCTTACTTGATTTTGCTAGCTTGTTTAACATTTTCAAATGTAACTGCATATCTAGTGTATGTGGTAATCCAATAAAAGTAAAAGCAAATTGCATTAATAATTAAATTTGAAAGCATTCTAAACTGAAATCTATTTTTTTTCAGTTCCTGCCTATTCCTCAGCAGCTATTAGCAGCCCTCTGCAGATTCAGAAATGTTTTACTGGAGAACAAAAATGCAATCAGGAATGCTCAAAACAGGTTGCAAAATGGCTGTAATTTAGCTCGACAAACAAACAAACAAAAAAAAAACAAGCAAACAACAAAAAAAATAAGTATTTTGTGGCTTCAAGGACTACAGCTGACACTTTGTCAGCATAGTACTATTACATTGAATCTGGTGAACTGATCCCCAGAAGTGCTAACATGATGATCAATAAAATATAGAAAAAGAAAACATTTTCTGACGGTATGCATATATATAATCTATTTCCTTTAAACAGAATAATAAACATTTTACTTTTGCAACTTTATGTTTATAATGCAATGTGAGCTTTCCAAAGTACATTTCTATTGTAAATTTCTAATGCATTGTGAAGTACCTGACCTCCATATAATTTGTATTTCTAAGTCAAATGAAGTATATGTACAGAAAAATGTAATTCAAAACTCAGTATGAAAAGAACCAGAAGCACATCTATTTTCAAAGTTCATATTCTGGACTCTCTTGCTGATTTCCCTGGAGGTGTTCAAGACTAGGTTAGATGAGACTTTGCGCAACCTAATCTAGTGGGTGGTGTCCCTGCCTGTGGCAGGGGAGTTGGATCTAGATGATCTTTGAGGTCCCTCCCAACCCGAGCCATTCTATGGTTTCAATGGGCTCAATAATAGGCAGTTTAGAAACTACTTTTATACCCATTTTATAACTTCCATTCACCTTTGCATCAAAACTACTATACATAAGCAAAAATACAACTTTCAGTTTACACTTTTGAAAAAAATAAAGTTTAAATTAGATCAAGCTTCAATTCTCAAGGAAAATTACACAGAAATCAAGGACTAAATATAGTAGAGTATGAATTTCTCCTTGTAGGTCAGATTGAAATAGTTGAGGAAAATAGTTGAGTCTTGTAATTTGAGAGTTATATCTCAGAAGTATATTGTAACAAGAAAAGTACTCTGCATTTATGTAGTTTATTTTAACTAAGGACTCCAAACTGGACTCGCACATATCCACTAGCTGTGTTTGATGACAGTTCAATACGAAAATAATGATCATAGAGGTATCATTTTAAGTTACGGAAATACAGACACCTCTGAGATGTGATGTCAGTCTCTTTAAATGATAATAACAGTATTAAAATAAAACAGAAGATAGCACAGATTTTTTTTTCTATATTTGAAAGGTGATTAGAAGGTTCTACTAAAAACAATTTTATAAAAATCAACAACAACAACAACTATATTTTGGTAAAACATTCCTAAATTGGCGTCCATATATAATTGTCAGTTAATTACAATGGTCAGTGCTAGGATTGGTAACTAGTGTTACCAAAAGCACTAATAATCTTTTAATCAAGCTTTTCTCCCAACATTTGCTAGATATCTCTACTTGCATTTTAATTTTGTTAGTGCAACCAGATATAACTTACTTCTGAGACTGGGAATACACACACACAAAAAGTAAGATTAAGTATACTGTTTCTCACAGTATCCTTCTGGACAAAATGTACAGCATACAGCCATACAAAAACATAACAATTGTCTGATGGGACAGGCTAAAAGGGTTATAGCAAATGGGGTTACATCAGGCTGGTGGCCAGTCAGTAGTTGGGTTCCACAGGGCTCCATTTTAGGGCCAGTTCTCTTTAATGTTTTTATAAATAACCTGGATGCAAGACTCAAATCCATGCCTAAGTAAATTTGAGGATGATACTAAATTAGGAAAGGCTGTTGACTCCCTCAAACACTGAGAGGTTTCACAGCGAAGTCTTGACAAATTAGAGTGCTGGGCAAACACCAACCATATGAAAGTTACCAATAACAAGTCCTTAATTCTGCACCTGAGAAAGGGTAATCCTAGATATATGCACTGACTGGGGAATGAGAGGCTGGAGAGCAGCCTCACAGAAGTGGATGGGGGGTTTCTGGTCAACAGTAAGTTGGATATGAGACGACAGTGTGCCATGACAGCCAAAAGGGTCAACCATATCCTGAGGTGCATCAGGTATGGCATAGCTAGCAGATTGAGGAAGGTTATTGTCCCACTCTACTTTGCACTGGTGCAACCTCACCTTGAGTTCTGTGTGAAGTTTTGGGCATCACTGTATAAAAAGGACATAAACCTACTAGTGCCCAAGGAAGGGTTAGGAAGATGATGAAGGATCTAGAGGGCAAGATGTAGAGGAGCAGCTGAAGTCACTTGGTTTGTTCAGCCTAAAGAAGAGACTGAGGGGTGACCTCATCGCAGCCTACAGCTTCCTCATAAAGGGAGCAGAGGGGCAGGCACTGATCTCTGCTCTCTGCTAATAGTGATAGGACCCAAGGAAATGGCATGAAGCTGTGGCAGGGGAGGTTCAGGTAGGATACCAGGAAAAAGTTCTTAACTGAGAGGGTGGTTGGGCACTGGAACAGGCTCCTCAGGGAAGTGAGCACAAAACCAAGCCTGATGGAGTTCAGGAAGCATTTGGACAACACTCTCAGAATATGGTCTGATATTTGGGTGATCCTGTGTGGAGCCAGGAGCTGGACTCAATGATCCTTGTGTGTCCCTTCCATCTCAGGATACTTTAATATGCTGTGCTTCTAAGAGGTAATGGATTACTTAGGAATCACATACACTTCAAGTTGTTACCTGCAGCTTTGTAAACTAACAATGCTTTATTTTTTGTTGAATTGATTCATAACATAAACAAATATATGGGTATAATTTCCATATATGCATATAAGTATGTGAACATCTGCATGTGTACACAATTATGTGAGAATTAAATCCAACAAGCCACAATGCATATCGGTATAAAACTAAGAAGAGATGAAGATATGTGAAACATAAAATACAATTCAAGGTCAGAAGTGATGATTCATCATATGTATAATCCAAACAATTACTTAGTCATTTCTGCCTTAAGCATCCAGATTCCTTTAGTCCTATAGAAAAAAATAATCTGTTATTTACAGGCTTCAGGAGGTGAGAATTCATCAGCCTGTGAAATCTTTCAGTGGTTAAGCACCCTTACTATTCTGTACCTTATTTCTATGATACACTATGAATATGACACATGATGATATGAAGCATTTTGTGGAACATGAGGGAAAATGAAATGTCTGTCTTTATACATCTGTGCTGGTTGCCTCCTTTCTCTTTGACAATTGTATGAGAGCAGCAGTTGCACTGGAATCCCTTGCATGACACTCCCCAAGATTTTGAGGCTCTCTCTCTATGAGTAACAATGGGCCTAAACCTATCATCATAACCATCCTAATACTTCAGACCCCATGAAGGAGATGATTGAATTTCCACCATTTCCCTCTTTGACATTTACATACTATTCAGCAGTTCTAATGCCAGGATTCTGGAGATATAGTAAATCTTATGTGATCTGTAAAAACTAGGCAGTGAGACTATACATATGCTCTTCTCCCCAAAAGTAAAAAACTAAATGTAAACATCTACAAAAATGTTGTCTCTATGAGTCAACAAAATTTCATGTCTCTATGAGTGCATGTTTATTTTAAATAGTCTTCCTCAATATCTTTGTCTAATATCCTTGTCCATTCCATTGCTCAAAAGAAAACTGTATGTTAGGAAGCAGATATAAGCAGATATTCAACATTTCCTAATAGTGTGTATATATGTGTATATATATGTATATATATATAAAGAGACAGATGACATCCTGTACATTAAATATCATGCAGCTTTCTGTTTAGGTCCAGGATTGTTTCTAAATATTCACCTTTGAATCTTTGAAAAATGTTGTTTTGTGCAAAAACTGTACAATTTCACCAAGAAGGAAATACTCCTCATACTCCTCAGAGAAGTTATTTGAAAGGCAATGTTTGAAAGGCTTATAAAAGAATGAGAATTTTGCAATAAACCTTTGCATGGAATTATTCAGTCATAATGATAATTTTTATAGTCTTACAATACGAACTTGTATCATATGTCTGATTTGTTGCTTAAATATTCTTTCTTCAAGTATCTCATGTAGTAAAAACTGACTTAAATTACAGAGTTCTAAGAAAAAACAACACCTTGACCGAAGTGTCTGTTCCCTGATGTTTCTTTCCTGTGAAATTGTGTTAGAGTAATCTGGTAAACTAATTTTTCACAAATACTTTGTTCTATCATTTCAACCTTAACCATTACTTCTAGAAATACAAGCAGAATGCTATTCATAATTAAGAAATTGTTTAAGACTTCACAACCCTGAGGAGTTAGAATGGAAGTTTTCTGTTAGGAGATAAGTCAAAACAGTTTTTGCAGCAAATCATAAAGTCTTTTCTATGTCTAAAAAAATCCAATTTATGAGGTTCTATAAATTTAACATTTTACATATAACAGCAAGGTTTTTATAGACATTTTGCTTTGATTCCTTCTACCTCTTTGCCACAGCATTATAACATTGGACTCACTTGGCCTTGCTTCAGAAGTGCTAACTAGCTCCTCAGGCTCTTACTGGAGACAGGTGGAGTTGGAAATATTCAATACCTCTGAAAATAACATAGATTGCGTCAAAAGCGCCTTTTTTTTTTGTTTGTTTGTTTGTTTGTTTTGCTTTTCCCAAGGTGGGGGTAGGGGATAGGCGGCTACATTATTCTTCATAACCTTTTCTCTGAAAGGGTGTTATAATCACTCAAACTAAGACATCCTCACAGGATATTTCAAAATCTTTTAAAACATCTCTAAATAATGTTACACTTTTATCTCTTTTTACTAGATCCATGTGCATTCAATAATTACAAATCTTAAATCCGGGGTATTGATCTATGTAACCCATAAAAAACACTAGGTATAATACAGCCAAGTTTAATGTAACCTTCTATACTATTAAGTGCTTTCAGTCAGATACACAATGTATAAGATGGAGGATGCATAGGAATGCAATAGTATGGAACTATGTTACAGAACTTTGTGAAGGACGAAAGTACAAATGCTAATTAAAAAAAAAAAAAAGTGGATGAAGAAGAGAGAGAATAGTTAAATGAGTGGAGCACAGGTTAATTCACGTCTCTTAAAAAATGGTGTTCCAAAAGCACCCTGTAGCTCGGGTGGACTCCATACTGTAGACTGATGATATCTGGGATGATGTACCAGTCACTCTGTACTTCTCATCTTTCCCTAAACTAATGCTAATCTTCACTGTCGGAGGTAAAGAATACTAAGATACATGGGTTATTCATCCTTCTTGGTTTGTTCCTACTTCAAACAAACAAAAACAGACAGACTCTAAGTTTCTGCTATGTTTTGGAAAAGGAAGGATTTGAAAGCACATTCACAGAGTTCCTTAGGTTTCGTGTGCCGGTTCTTCCAAGTCGGAATGCTGATAACTGAGTTGAAGGTACAGCACGTTAACTCTTCAGCCTATTCGATTGCCTGGGGCTCCCATTCTGCTCCCACGGAGGGGCTCACTGAGCTCAGGGAGCGAGGGGCTGCTTTTGTGTGTCAAAACCAAAAGAAACGAAACCCTATTGCTGTCTCAGAGTTGCAAACAGGCTTGCGGCAGTCACCAAGCTAAAGAGAGCAAAGCCAAGCGGCGTTTTCCGACAGAGAAGTGTCAGGGAGCGGACTCCCTGGAGGGACGGTCTCCCCGGGCGACAACGGAAGGCGCTGCCAGTGTCGCTGTCGCCGCCGGTGTCGCTGCTGCTGCTGCCGCCGGAGCTCCTGCCGGTGGCGGCGCGGGTGGAGCTGCCGCCGCTCGCTTCCTACTCCGCCTTGCGACTGCTGCTGCTCTCGGAGAAAAAGCGGCGACTGCGGGCGACGTTCCTCCGGTGGGCTTTGCGGGTCTTTAAAGGCAGCGGGCAGGGGAGGGACAGGCAGTCCCTGCTGCTGCGGCGGGCTGCGTGTACCTCGCTGCCACCGCAGGGAAGGGGAGGAGGAGCCGTGCGCTAGGCGGAGTGTAGAGCGGAGCCTTGTTTTAGCCCTGAATTAAAGGGAAGGCGGCGGCTGAGGGGTGGGTTAACTTTGTCTGCAACCCTGCGGAACTGTGCAGCATAGAAACAAACAAACAAAAAATCCTCGCTGAGGTGCTGCCCGCAGCCCTCTGAGCAGAAGCCCCGTGTGATGTGCGTGAGCTTGTGGGAAAGAGGCACCGCAGAGGAGCAGAGGGTGTGCTGAGGAGTTGAAAGGAAGGGGGACGTTGCCTCTTCTCCTGTCAGCGTCTTCCAGCTCCCCTGCGTGCTTGTATACACACACAGACACACACGCACGGAGATGCAGCAGCGACCATCTGGAAAGCAGAGATTAACCTACTGTTACTGGCCTCGGGGACACGGCAGGCACCTCGCCCGTGCCCCACTGAGGAAGGCCAACCACCAGTAAACCCAGAAGTCAAACGGCTGTCAAGGAAGCAGTGGGGAGCGGTTGGTAGATCCTGAAATGATCTATGAGAAAGCGGGGTTGAGGTGGGAATGGGGGACAAGGGGGGCTGCAAAGGTTATTGAAAGAAGTAGGGTATGCTCTTTGTCTGCTAAATATTCCCACATGCCAGGTACCCATCACTTGGAAATGCTGTCCATTTTCTCATCATGTCTTCCATCAATGAGCCGTTTAAAATTTCACTGCTTCAACTCCCTTTTATTTTGAAGGCTGCCTTTGTTGCACTTGTCACAATTGCAACAGGGAAACAGAAAAACAACAGCAGAGGCAAAGCTTCATTTTAGCCGGACAGACAAAAGAGCAGACCTCTCTGCTCTGTCTTGGAGTGACAACTACACAGAAGAGATTGAGGAGTCTTGCAGTCATTTCACCTGGTTTCCTTTCTGTTTTGCTCCTGCAAACAGGTCACAAGCATTATTTTAATTTCATTTGGTGGAGAGAGATGCCAAACTAAAGGGGTGCAGATATCAGTGCTTTATCTCCTAAATCCCAGGAGGCAAAGCTCACTAAAGCAGCTTGCTTCATTCTTGCAAATAAAAGAACTGTCCTGGACAGTGAAGGTTTTTGCTTGCTGCTCCCCCAAGCTTGATTTGTATCTCATATGCCTAAACAATACTCTATTTCTTCTTTGGGGGAGGAGAGTAGGGGAAGGAGCTCTCCTAGGTGTCTGGTGGGAAGAGTGCAGCATCCATCTTTCCCTGCAGCTGGCCACAAATGACTCCGGTTGGCACTTGCTAAGGGGTTGTTTTGTTTGTTTGTTTGTTTTCATGCCTTCTCTCATTTTTCAAAGGGGCCATTTCTTAGCTTTTTTACTGCATGTCTCTCCAAGTAAGATTATGTTGGAGATTGATGCAAGGCATAATGGGATATTGTGTAAGCAGTTAAAGGTGTTCATTAAAGAGGTATAATTAAAGAGGTATAATTCCTTATTATCTCTTATTATTGCCCCTTCTCCAGCAGCTGGTGATTTATTTCCTCCCATTTTCTCTCTCTTGCTTCTTCCTTTTTCCCTCACAAGTACAGTTGCAATATTCCAGAAAGGCATGAATATTCATATAAACATGTGAAGAAATTCTTTGTCTACATGAACATACACAAGGAAGACGTGAACATGGCTGCATAATCTCCCAGGTATAGTTTAATATCTGGAACACAGAACAGTGGGATAGCTGTGGATGAAGACTATAGAAATGGTGACAAGATGATAGAATTAGGAAGGGCCTCAGATGCAAATACCAAGTAAAACTATGCAAGTAGTCTGGAGGAGCAACAGTTTAGGTATTATGATGTGGTGCTGGACTATGAAATAGAGGTGATCAGGCAACCAAAGGTATGCGCTAGAGCATGCTTTGGTAGGGTGTGGTGAAAAGGCCTTGCCAGACAATGGTAAGGCGGATGTAGGACCCAGGGAGTCACCTTGCTCCCCACATCTGGAGTGTTTTAAATAGGCAAGTATTCATTCATTTTGTGCCTCTGCCAAGGTTTCTGGGAGCTGGTGTGCGTGCTGACACAATGGGAATGTAAATCAAGGTAAAATGTATTCATTCACTGGAGTGGGGAGAGAACTAAATATAAATGCCTAAAATAGATGCAGTGCTGCAGTGAATCTAAGCCAACTCTATGAAGCCTGGCAGCCTAGAGGAGCTCATGTCCAGGATGTGAAATCTTACTTAGCAGTCCCCCAGTTGCCGAGAGGACCATCATCAGTATGAGGGAAACCTATGGAAACTGTGAGGCTCAGCAACTGGGAAACTGAAGTCCTGACACTAGGGAGTAGACTGCTTCACAGCATCTCTCTGGAACTGTATATGGGCTGGAAGAAAAAAAGCAGTTTTTGCAAATTCCTTCCGCGCTCCCCCCCCCCCCTTTTTTTTTTTTTTTTTGGTGCTGTTTTAGGTATTTCATTCCAGCTTTTGCCCTCGATACCCCCATTTTTTTCCTTTCCTCCAAGAACAAGGGAAGCGGCTTCTCAACAGGTGCTGTGGAAACTTGCACGGCTACCGCGGCCATCGCAGGAAGAGGAGAACCGCCCGAGCCTTTAATTCTGTAGGATGCTGCCGCCCCGCGACTCGTGCACACAAAGCAGCTGCTTCGGCAGCAGCTCCGGAGCCACCCATTACCCCAGCGCCTCCGCACCGCACCCGCTGTGCGCCGCGGAGCGGCACTGCGCGCCTCGCAGGCGCCGAGCCCATGACTTGCAAATGATCGCACCCAGCGAGGAGAAAGCCTTAAAGGCAAGGGGGAGCCAGGAAAAGAAATGCCCCCCACAACCCCAGGCTGAACTTGATCGCTAGACCTCAGGAGCGGGGCAAACGCAGAGTGCATACCTGCATACCGCTTCAATAGACGCAAACAGGGGAAAGCTGCCTGTAATTAAAATGTTCATTAACATCGCAGGCAAGCCCCTTCGCCTCGGCTCTCGTGTCAGGATAACGTAAAAACCCCTTGAGCTCCCCCCATCCTCTCGCCAACCCCCCCCCCCCCCGCCCAAGCACACCTCCCTCCCACCCGTGCAGGCAACCTCTGTAGGCGATAAGCAAGTCTAAAAACTCGGAGAGGATCGATAATGTCTATCAAATATAAATATTCTAGGAGAATGCGAGTGTGGTGGGAAGGAGGGATGAGGATGAGGAGTGGGATAGAAGGGTGATTAATCAGATATTAATCACTGGCCACAAACAAGGGAAGATTATTTCGGGTAGGCAGCCGACTGTGGGGAGTTGCAGAATAGATCCGTTTACTGAAGGCACGCGTGATGGGATCAGCACTTCACCGTTTAGCGATGCCTGTGTAATATTGGAGGTGCACGTTATTCAAGCCACATATTTCTTCTTTTCTCTGTGCGTATCATTTCCCTTAACTGTCGATAAGCACAGACTTTGTCGAGGTATTCATACCGCTAACTAGCGATTTCCTTTTTGCCCTCCTTTCATGAAGACAGGATCAGGAATGAAGCAAAATATTATCCCCTGCCCCGAAAAAGGGACGGAAAAAAATAATAAATAATAATAATAATAATAATAATAATAATAAAAACAACTATAGAGAAATCACAGGAGACCTCAACAGGGAAAGAGGACTAAAGGAGGGTTGAGAAAAGGTGTCGATCTTTGCATACAGCGGCAGGCCATGCCTTCAAGGCTGAATTGCTAACATACATCTTCGACAGTCAGGGAGCCCTGCATGCATACAAACAGCTGAGCGTGAAGCGCATTTCGGGCTGCGAGACGGCTACGCACACGCTGGGTCCTCCGTAACTTTCCCCACGCAACGGGTTAAACTAATAAGTGCATCGATACAGGCATTCCCGCAAAGAGCCCAGCTGCTCGACAGAAAAAAGAGAAATGTAGGTAATCCCCCCACAGTGCCAACATCATCACCTTAAAAAAGTCACCCGATGGGATTTGCGTGAATATACACTAGTTAGGGGCTATATGAACCAACTCACGTCTCCGTTTGAGCATACTGCAAGAATATTTATTGAGCCCGAGCTCAGTCACTGCATTGAACGCCAAGCCTGGCAAAGCAAATTCATTTCTTATCTCCGAAGAGAGCTCTGATTCAACTCCTTCTTTCATCCCCGTTTTGATGATCATTTATATCTTCCCATTGCAAAGTACCCAGGATAAAAATACAAAATAACATATTAACACATTTTTAAATATACATTTGTATTAGGCGAGAGCTTGCAACGCCCTGACCAACAGCAAAGGGACCCCTAAAAATATACCCCTAAAATTCTACCCTACCTTTCACACACGAAACCATCAATAAAAAGACGAGGTTCCAAAATGTAAATCCACTTTTAATCTCCATTTTCTTCACCAGGATGAAGTCCAGCCGGCCACATTTAGTACATCCCCTTTCCCAAAAGTCTGCTAATTTCGATTCCTTTGCACGGATTTCCCCTCTGCAGATCCCTTTCATATTATTCTTGAGAGCTCCTAATTCCTATTCCTTGGTCAGGCGCAGCGGAGTTGTTGCTGTTGATGGTGCGCGGTCACAGCTCAGAGTGAATGGTGTTTCTGGGATACCACAGCAACCTTGACGAGGACTCAACCATCTCTCCAACGGGGGCACAAAGTCTCAGCTACTCTCGATCGTGTCTTTTCCTTCCCCCCACCCCCCCGCTAACCCAACTCCCTGCACAGCCGAAACCCACCACAATCCTGGCTCCTTATAGCATCCACCAGGAGCCACGGAAGAGCATCTTAAAGCACAGACGCTCTCTAGAATAAACTCTAAACAATATTTGCAATAGAGATTCTTCCCTCCGCTCCCTCGTTCCCCCAAGAGGATCAATTCTACCTAGGAAAACGGCTCGGGAAATAACACAGTGGCGAGGTTTCTACAGAATCCGGAGCCGAACCGGCGGGGCTCATCCCTCCCGCCGCCGCTCGGAAAAGCTATCAGTGTCTCGTTATTACCATTATTACCCGTGCGGTGCTCGGGGCTGTGACCGCCACCACCGCCACACACCCGCGCTCACCGCCACAAGCACGCCTTGGGGCACACACCTCGCCCGGGAGCATGTGCCGCTCCGAGGGGATTTGCGAACTAATTGCTCCGCATTAATTACAGGCGGGTCTCCGGGGGGAGGCGGCGGGCCCAAGCCCGCTCCCCGAAGAATGGGGCCGCAGCCCGGAGGGGGGGGACACCCTTTGCCACTGCAGGCGGAGCGAGCGGGGCGGCAGTTCCGCGGGGGCCGAGCCGAGTCGAGCCGAGCCGGGCCGCGCCACGCGGGGGCGGGGGGCCGCCGGGGGCGGCGCGGCCGCGGCTCCGCCAGGAAGAGCGATGGTGCCACCTAGCGGCGTTGCGCGGGGGGGGGCGCGGCGATGTGCGGCGGGTTTTGGGAGGGGGGGAGAGCCCCCGCGAAGGGCGGGGGGACACGACTGCGGGAGTTCGGCTTCCCTCGGCTGCCGGGCGCACATGCCGCGCAAGGTGCGCGGGGCGGCGGTGCCCTCCGCGGTGGGGAGCGGGCGGAGGGGGCGGGCAAGGCAAGTCCGCGGTGCGGGGGGTGCGTGCGGGGGTGTGCATATGGGTGGCTGTGCGGAGGTGTTCCAGGTGCGTGGGCGCACACGATATGTGTTCATGTGTGTTTGTCGTGTAACTGCATGTCCTTGTGTGAAAGTTTTTTTTTTTTTTTTTTTTTTTTTTTTTTTTGG
>NC_048894.1:142566331-142580265 GCF_011077185.1 Oxyura jamaicensis
CTTTGAGTGTTCGCATGTGTTCCTGTGTGGGCGTGTTTGTGTGATGTATGTGCTGTCGTGCTGAGTGTGTGTGTGGGGGTGTGCGTGTGCCTGTCAGTGCGTGTGTGTGTACGTGAGTGCGTGCATTTGTATTTCAGCGTGCACCTGTGTGCGTCTGTATTTGTGCGTATTTATGAGTGCGTTTGAATTTGCGCTTGTGTCCTTGTGTGTTTCTGTGTGCATGAGTGCGAGCATGTGTTTTGTATGTGCATGTGCATGCCAGTATGCGTGTATGTAAATCCGTGTGCATGTGTGCATGCATCTGTGCATACATTTATTTTTTGTGTATGTTTATATGTGTGAGTGCGTCTTACACCTGTCAACATGTTTGTACCTTTGTGTGTACATATGCTTTGTCTTGCACCTGTTTGTATGTGTGCGTGTGTAGTATGTGTGTATGTGCATATGTGTACAAGTGCGTGCACATGGGTGCACAGATAAAGTGAAGTGCCAGCTCATACATACGAACTTGGAAATTTGGCAGACAGTCATGAAGTGTGGTTATTTGTGTGTGACCATACTGGGATTTGCATTTCCCCGTATTGCACAGTGTGTATTTTTCATATGTACATGGAGCATGTATGTGTGTGAAAGGTATGCCCTGATTAGGAATTGTCAACAGGTACATGGGTGTTGTTTCAGGCTTTATGTATTGGTAGGTGCAAATATGAATTTGTATGAACGTATCTGTATAAGGATTTTATATATATGCAGCACCATATAAAACAGGATTGGAGGAATCTGGAAGGGTCATGATTCATCCCTTACTCCCAAAGCAAAGATGTGAAAGAGGAAATTTGCATAGCGGTGTGTCTGTTCACTTGTGGGTATTGGGGGGAACAGTGCATATCTTCCTTTATTTACATCCCTGCTCTGTTTCAGTGAGGCCAACAGCATTTAATGGAGTCTGGCCTCACATATGGCTGGCTGAACTAATTTCTGTAACTGTAAGGCTGTGTGTAGCTGGCATGAAGAAAGAATACCTTACAACACTTCCAACTTCATGACAAAATTTCAGTAGTTTGTGCATTAGGTAATGTGGGATGGGTAAAAAACAGTGTTCTTTAAAGAAATTCCAGTGTATTGCTTTTTTTCTATATAGATATATGTACATTTGTGTATGTATGTATACATGTAACTGGAAGCCATTTTCCAAGTGTTTCAAAACTGAAGAGAGAATTGTGCTTTCAGAATAGCCCAGATAAGCTCACTTCCAGTATTTGGTTTTTGTATATGCTTTCAGTAAAATTTTGTCTTTATTTCCCCAAGAACACTTTCCAGATCAAATCTGTTTGAGGTAAATACTTTGTCAGTTGTAGGGGATAAGAAATAGATACTGAATAGATATTGAAGGAATAGATACTGATATTTTTAATGCAGGCATTGCATCGCTCAGTACTTCAATACCTAACTGATTTAGGAGATATACTGTTAGAGCTCATGTCTATTTGACTTCCAGTAAGATTTAAGCTCTGAGATATCTTCATTACTTCTGAAAATGAAATTTTGGCTAATCAGTTACATGTTAAGAATGAACAAAAACCCCATCATCCCCAGGGGGGTTTTGTAACTAAATTCCTTCTAATTTGAAAGACCCTTAGGTTTCCAGGTAAGTTGGGTGCATTTAAAAAACAGGAGTTAAGCTCATAAGGCAAAGTCATATTTGATATAATAATGCTAGGGATTGATTTGAATTTCTTTATAGAAAAAAAAAAGAAAAAAATAACAAACCTTTGAGCATTGTAGTGTTGGATTCTTATTGTGGTTGTTTTGTTGTTAAATGCTAGCCTCCCATAACCTTTTGAGTGATTCTGGGTTAAGGCTGTGGATTATACTATGTTTCATATTTGCATAGTATTCCTCTCCTTCACCCTACTTCCCTTCCCCTTCCCCATCCCCTTCCTCCCTTCCTCCCTTCCTCCCTTCCTTTCTATTACCCCCTCCTCTTCCTTTCTTTTCTGCTTTTTTTCTCTTTGTCCTCTCTCCTACTTTCTCTCTTTTCCCCTTCCTTTGGCATGGTCAAGCTTATTGATCATTTGGGTACCAGTCAAGGATGAAAGTGACTTGGCAAGGACCATTAAGTCAATCCCTATGATTAAATACTCCCAAGAATTATAAAATGTGCTGAAATCAGAAATGGGCAGATACTTAAATTTCTGACCTGTCAGGCACATGAATATCAGTACCAGTAGTGGAAAATGTGCATTGGAGTCCTTACAATGATGGTGTTCCTTTGTGCTGTTATTGCTGGTTGTTTAGTAAGGTAAACAATGCTGTGATGCCTTAGTTATGGTATCTGTAAGCAGGCACTCATCTCAGAATCTGTAAGAAATGAATACACCAAAATAGTGGAAGAATATGGAAGAGTATACTACAATTGTTATTCACATTTCCCCCTTTTACAGCTCCCTGTTCACTTTGCCAAAGCAGATTAATTTTAAGTTTAGATAATTACATTACAAATTCCCCCTAAATTTTCAACTGGGAGTTCAGAGGATAAAAGTTCTACATGTGAAACAGAATGAGGTTTGGATGGGAGTGAGGGAGGCAAGGATCATTCCACAAATGTTGGGATAACGTGTTGTTCTGATGTTACAGACACATTCACAGTATGTGTTGTAGCCACTGGATGAAGATCAAGTGTAATGGAACACAAACAAAGATGCGGTAAAGCACATACAGTGATGGAAATAGCTGAAGAGAATAAAGGGTCATAATACCTCTCTCTTCCTGATTGCTTTTTAGCTTAAGTTTTCATAAATCAGGTTCTAAGCTGGCTCTGGAACAAAATAGCTCTGTTCAAGATAACTGGATACTAACAATACTCAAGAATATCCACTTACACTCCTAAATTAATAATAACAATAATAATAGTAATAAAAAAATCTCAGATGCAATGTTTACAGGGAGATAGAGATCACGTTTCATTATCACAATTATCTGTTATTTTGTTATCTTCCTATTAAATATTCCTTACATTTTAGTAGAGACCACATCTGAAATCTGTTTATAGGCATGACAGAGAATGCAATTCTATTTTATGCAACATTTCCTGACTTATAGTGCTATGTAACACCTAGTTTTCAAGTAAAATTCAAGGAATCAGCTTTGATCTACCTCTATAAGACTTTGCATATCTTACTGACTAAATTAAATTGTATTGTGTCAGTCATGATCAGTCAAGATGATCTTGGTGTATGGTTGTGTTTGTTTGGGATTTAGATAACTGACATTCTCAGCAAAAGCTGTCATTGCTCTAATATTCTTCTATCTGGTCAGCAGAGTTTGAATTTGTTCAGAAATCCTATAAGGAATGTGAAATTCAGAAGTGTCTGACTTGTTTACTCAAGTGGAATGGCTTTTTACATGGTAAGTGCAGTGAGACCAGGCTCAGTAAGAAGTGGTACAGTCAGCTTAGGCAGAATTTAGATCTCAATTCCCCTCTTTAGAAATCTAGTGGTATACATTCATATGGGTGTCTGAACACTAGTTGTATTACCCCTTAGGTCTGGCAGTTGAGGACCTGTGATACAAGACCAAAGATGACATTGTTTATTCTGTTCAATGCACTGCTTTGTTGAGATACATAAGTAGTTCCAAACAAGCTCATGCATGTAAGTGATCCAGTACAACACTGTACAGTGAAAGCTTACCAAAAGAGACTGTAGAATGGTTAAAGTTTAGAAGAGACATTTATTGTGATTATGGCACCAAATACAATTATTTAGATAATACTTAAAGAGAGATTTCCACCTGGCATTCAGGACTACATAGACTTAAAAAAGTCCCAAATTCCATAACAGCAAATAGCAGTGCATAGTGTCAGTAGAATAAAAGGGAGAAGAGGTAAATACTGGGGAAAAAAAGTGTAGTAGGAAATTGCTGCTGAAGTCACTGAAGTAATAAACAAAAGAGAATTGTCTAGAGATGCATAAAGTATTTCGATCAGTCATAATAGTACTACTGTAGTATGCAAAGAAAATAAATCAGGAAGGGGTAGTTAGGTGCTAAAGTAAGAAGAAAAACATTTATTTATTTATTTATTTATTAGTGGGTTGTGTGGGTAGAAAAGTGGGTGAGCTGGTGAGGAAGATAACTTTAGGGAAGACTGAAACATCCTTCTGAATTTTGTTTTCCTGTTTGCATTAGATTGAGACATAGCAGAGGTACATTAAGCATTTCAGTTACTTAACTGTAAGTCAGTGATAATCATATGCAATGTATATACTGTGGTTCTTCACTGAGCAAATCCAAACTGCATCCTCACTGGTGAATGCAGGTTTTCACATCTACTTGTCATCTTAAACATCTACTTATTAGCCAGGGGATGAAAATAATACTTTATGGGAATGAGGTTTATATTTCATATCATATTTTGTTTTATATGACCTTTAATATAAATAATTTATATTACTTTTAATCTGTATTATATGTTGCATTGTTTAATGTTTTAATGACATCATGTGGTTTTTGGAATGGTAGGGAAGATAAGTACTACAAATATAAAATTAATAATTAATTATTCTCCATTATACTTACAGGAGTTACATACATAAATCCTCCAACATCATGAGAGCAAATCTCGAAGGCCTGTGTTTGTTCTTATTCTTTATGAAGGATTTTCCTTGGCTTGAGCAGGAATTCTATGCACAAAATTCTATGCACAAAGCCTCTAAATATCAGTAATCTTGGCTACAATCTCAGATTGAAAATTATGTAGTTAACATATTTTATAACTCATTCATACCTAGAAAAAAGACTGTCATTCTATCTACCTGTCATATAATAAACAGTTATGAGTTCAGAAGCAGTTGACATTGCAGAAAGATTTGACAACTAGATTTGGAGAAATATTTCTGGATATTAAACTAAAGAAGTGTACTGGTGGCTTTTATATGTTGTATGTTAAAGTTAAAAAGGCATAGGTAGGTTGGGAGATTTAGGTGGCAAGTGTTTGCATTTTTTAATTGTGACAAAAAGAGAGGCAAAAATTGAACTTAAATGTATCTGATAAACAGGTATCACAACTCAGATACTTAATTTTGATTCTATTGAGTCTTTGATTTGACTCTATTATTGATGTGTATCAGTGTTCAAGGTATCCTAATAAGATATTTCAGACTTTTGGTCATAGCATTTACTGTCAGACATTGATCAAAGGCTGAGGGAGGGTGTGCGTGGGGGAGGTTAAAGAAAGTGGGTGGAAAGAATATTGAACTATTTTTAGGCTATTTTTCTCAGCTAGATATTTGGTATGCATGAACATAGCTAGACCCTTTTTCTATCTATTTCACTCTGTACTCCACTTTCAAATGATTTATAATGTTTGAGTCCCTTTGTCTGTTTAGCCAAGTGCAGTATTACAGAAAAAGTATATTGGTGCTGATTTTGAAGAGCATTTCACAACAAGCTCTGTCCCTTACTTCGTTTTCTGTAGGGGCATCACATATTACTTGGAGAATGATGATCTAAAAGTGATGAATAGTGATGTGATGATGCTATAATTTTTGTGCAGCCTGAAAAAGAGATCTGAGCTGATCTGAGTTAGAGTATATGCTGAAGACTCCTTCTCTCCCCCACACACAGAAGATTACAGAGGCAGAAGGGGATCCCCATTCCCCCAGTCAGAGACATTAGTCCCTGCCTGGCCTCCCTAGCACTTTCACAGGAGAGCATCAGCCATACAGGCCAGGTGAGACCCAACACTATGTGTCCATGTGGGAAGCTCTACAGGGTACTGCACAGACTGAGTAGTCCCTGCCCTGAGTGATGTGGCACATTATGGGGTGGATGCTGGTGAAGAGCATCCTGGGATTGTGCAAAATGTTTAATATGAGATGTTTAAGGGGGAAACCAATGATAGGGAAAGGGATGGGCTGAGGTGGTTTGGGGAGGAAAAATGTGCAAAACTGGAGATATAAAAGGAAAGAATCATAGAATCATAAAATGCTGCATTTGAAGGGACCTTACAGATCAACTAATTGCACCTCCCCCTGCCATAGAAAGGGACACCTTCCACTAAACCAGGTTGCTCAAACACCCAACCAACGTGGCCTTGAACACTTCTATGGATGGGGCATCCACAGCTTTTCTGGACAATTCATTCCAGTGCCTCTGAGTAAAGAGTTTCTTTCTTATATCTAATCTAAATCTATCCTCTTTTAGTTTAAAACCATTACTCCTTGTCCTGTCACTACACTCACAAAAAGTCCCCCTCCGGCTTTCCTGCAGGCCACCTTTAAGTACTGGAAGTCTGCTATAAGGTCTCCCCAGAGCCTTTTTTTCTGTAGGCTGAACAAATCCGACTCCCTCAGCCTGTCTACATAGGAGAAGTGTTCCGGCCCTTTGATTATCTTCATGTGCTTGGGATTACCTTGTACCCGGTGCAGGACCTTGCACTTGGCCTTGTGGAACTTCATGAGGTTCTCACAGGCCCACCTCTCAGGCCTGTCCAGGTCTCTCTGGATGGCATCCCTTCCCTCCAGCATGTTGGCTGCACCACACAGCTTGGTGTCATTGACGAACTTGCTGAGGGTACACTCGATCCCACTGTCCACATTGCTGACAAATACATTAAACAGCACCAGTCCCACTACTGACCCCTGAGGAACACCACTTGTCACCAACACCACTCTTCACTTGGACATTGAGCTGTTGACTACAACTCCTTGAGTGCAACCATCCAGCCAGTTCCCACTGAGTGGTCCGTCCATGAATCCATGTCTCTCCTACTTAGAGACAAGGATATCATGGGGGACAACATCAAGAGGCACAAGTAAGATGATGTCAGTTGCTCTTCCCCAATCCGTCAGTGCTGTAACCCTGTCATAGAAGGCCATCAGATTTGTGAGGCATGATCTGCCCTTAGTGAAGCCATGATGGCTGTCACCAGTCACCTCCTTACTTTTCATGACTTAGCATAGTTTTCAGGAGGATCTGCTCTATGATCTTTCCAGGAACAGAGGAGAGACTGACTATTCTGTAGTTCACCAAGTCTTCCTTTAGTCCCTTTTTAAAAATGGGGGTTATGTTTCCCCTCTTCCAGTCAGTGGGAACTTCACTGGACTTCCATGACTTCTCAGATATGATGGACAATGGCTTAGCAACTACATCTGCTAGTTCCCTCAGGATGCGTGGATGCATCTCATCAGGTCCCATGGACTTCTGCACCCTTTCAGGTTCCTTAGATGATCTTGAACCTTATCTTCTCCTACAGTGGGTAGCTCTTCATTCTCACAGTCCCTGACATTGCCTTCTGTGTCCTGAGCTATGTGGCTAGAGCTCTTGCCGATGAAAACTGGGGCAATAAAGTCATGGAGTACTTCAGCCTTCTCTGTATCCCAGGTGACCAGGTCTCCTATTACCTTCTGGAAAGGGCCCACAATGTCCCTAGTCTTCCATTTATCCCTGTTGTATCTACGGAAGCCTTTCTTGTTGCCCTTGATGTCCCTGGCCAAATTTCATCCTAAAAGGGCTTAGTCTTTCCTAGCCTGATCCCTGGCTGCTATGATGATTTCTCTATATTCCTCCCAGGCTATCTGTCCTTGCTTACACCCTCTGTAGGCCCACTTGAGTTTGGCCAGAAGCTCCTCGTTCATCCAGAAGGGAGCCATTCACTTGTCAAAAGTTTGCTTGTCGGTATACTTTTCTGGCCATGCCCTGTGCCCTGTCACTGCATCTCTTTTTGGGGAGAGGAGAGGAGGGGAGGGGGGAAACATGCCTATTCCAGCAGCTGGAGTGGGACTGTGGCCTCAGGGATTATATGTCTAGGCTTCGCCACTTGGGGAAACTGGGATCCAGAGGCAGCAACTAGGCACACTGAGCATCTGAACACAGCTGCCCAGGGCTCCACCTTGTACTTGAGCATATATATATTCTCACTATAGGATTTCCATCCTGCTCAGCCAGAGAGAGGAGCAGGTAGAGGCCACTGGTGCTTGTGTGTTTATGAGAGTGCTCTGATTCTGACTCTAATGTGTGTGACTGACCATACACATATAGGCTTGTTTGTGTCTAGCCTCACTACTGGTTGGACCTGGGGGCATGTAGCTGCAGCAGCTTTACCACCATCATAGTAAGATTTGGCCTCCAGTTACGCACATTGCATGTACTGTGTATGTCCAAACTGCATGGGGGAAAAAACAAATCTGTTGTAGCAACCTGTCATATCGTTTGCTATTTAGTTAAGTGGGTTGGAGTGTTTTGATTGTGAAGCATATGGAATAAAACCACAAGGAAACTGAGGGTGGCAAACCTGTCACATTTAATTGTCCTAATGGTGCAACTATCTGCAGTAAAAATACTCACCCTAGTGTAACTATAGTGATGCGCAAATATTGTTACCTCCAGGTATTTCTTCGCTGCTTAAGATTTTTTCATAAACTAGAACTACTAATTTGTGTTTTCCACTCTATTTCTGAGGTAGTCCCTGATTTCTAGTGTTTTTCTTCAGCTTCTAGATTAGGCAGATTTTCTAGGATAAGAATTAGGTTCATGTGGCTTGTGCTGTATGCTTTTATTCTTTTTCTCCAAAAGCTGTTGGTCTTGGTTTTTGTTATTTGTAAATGTGATGAAGATGAATGAAGATGAGATGGTGGGCTCTGTTTTTAAACACTATGCATCCATAGTTTACTTAGCTTGATACTCTCAGATATGCTGCTTCTTATTTATTGTTTAGATGGGTACTTTAGCAACACGAAAGTAGCAGAATTTGTTGGCATGGTATGTACACTACATTTGATTGTAGAACTATTCTTTGATGACTTTTTAGTCTAGTTTTTTAATCTCTTTCTAGAGAGACCTTATAACAGCATTCCAGTACCTAAATAGGGCCTGTAAGAAACCTGGAGAGGGACTCTCTATCTGGGAATGTAGTGTTAGGACAAGGGAGAATGGCTTTAAACTAAAAGAGGGTAGATTTAGATTAGATATAAGGAAGAAATTATTTACTCAGAGGGTGATGAGGCACTGGAATAGGTTACTCAGAGAAGTTGTGGATGCCCCATCCCTTGAAGTGTTCATGGCTAGGTTGGAAGGAGCTGTGACGAACCTGGTTTAGTGGAAGGTGTGGTGGACCTCCCCGCCCATGGCATGGGGTTTGGAACTAGATGATCTTTAAGGTCCCTTCTGACCCAAACCATTCTATGACTCTATGATTCTTTGAAAATGTAAAAGGTGTAACATTACCCATTCTCAGAAATGCACTAGATGAACTGTTGTATGCACCAGATGAACTGTTGTCTTGATTCCTCCAATTTCAGTTATTAAGAATAATATTTTTTTTTAATTAAGTATAGTATTAATATCCATAGATGCTATTTTTTAATTTTCCATACTCTAACAATTTCTTACATATAAAAAATCTTTATCATCAACTTGTGTTTTATTTTTCTTCTGATGTATTTTTACAGTTTTAAGATTTCTAGTTTCCTAAAAAGGTGTAAGCTATCTTTCCTAAACAGTCACCAGTTACTTTTTTTTATCTTATTTTATTTTTTTTTTATTTCAGGCATAGTGTATATCCATGTATGTCTTTGTCATTATTATAAAGACAAGGAAAAATGAGTAGTTTATTGTCTTACTGAATGTGTGAGTGGATACATCTCTGTCTATTTGCCTTTTAAAGAAAGTTGTTGCATTTATAAGCAAGCAGTTTCTTCTCTGAATCCTAATAGTCTATGGAAAAAGTATATATAGAGACAATAAGTGGCATCCAAGTATTTTATAGTAAATGAGAAATCAGATTTGCACTAGAAACACTAAAGGGCTACAAGCAAAAAAATAATGAGATCCTTAAGTATTGAATAGTTGAGAACATGAGAATGAACTCACCTGAGTATAAAAGAACCTTTACTAGCTATGCAATTGTTAAAGGGAGCAGGTTCAACTTAAGTGTAGATATTTCAGATTTATTTCAAGAAAATATATTGGAAATTAGATAGAATATTTGAAAGAGTAGTCAAAATAGTTCCTTTGCTTTCATCACAGTAAAATGTTGGAATAAGTCTGTAATAAGATGGAAAATAAATTGAAAAAAACAAACAACAATATATGCTATATAAACTCCATATAATTTTTCAGTGCAATTAATTCATAGTATAATAAATATTTATTTAACCTGAAAAAAATGATCAAAATCAAGTGCATATAAAGGCAAATACACCTTGTTTAAAATTTTCCTCAGCTGCTGAATATAGATGTTACTTTAATGACATAGATGTTACTTTAATGACATAGTGATGTCATGTAATGACATAATGATGCAATTTCTCATTAACTGATTATATTGGTCCTTATGTCCATTTCTTCTCATTGCATATACAATTTAGTGGAAACAGGTTCTGAATACAGAATAGTAAAAAATGATTAGAGAAGAGGAAATATTTCTGAATATATATTAAAAAAAAAAAAAACACAAAAAAACAACTTGGGACATACTAAATGTTACTTTCTCTAATACCTGTTTAGTAAGATTTTTATGTTATACTGACTAGGATTAGACACAGGTTTCTATTCTCCTAAGAGAATCTGTTAAATCATTGGATGGTTATTCATTCATAAGGCTCTCTGAAGGTAAAGAAGCATGTTTATCTCCTTTGATTGGTGTCCATACTTGTCATGTAGTTTTTTTTCTTGTATTAAGCATTCACACGACTCTCTCAAATTCTGACAAGCACTCTGCTCCTGAGATCTTTACTAAGAACCATTCCTTCCAGACATCCACACACACACACATATTCAGTCATATTTGCCTTTATGTTGAATTTAAAGCACTGGCCATCAGAGAAGGAACAGTGTTTTATCCCTTCAGCCACTTCCTCTTCCACAGATAATTACTTCCATCTCTGGATCCTTTCAGGTGTAAGGGTATCCCCTTCTCTTCTTCTTTACCAGACAAGTGGACTCCTCATTGCTGCTATCACATCTCCCCTGTGCTGTCAGCAAGAACCTAGAAACACTTTCTTGCTGGTAACATTTACTGAAGCAGTAGCTGTTCAGCTTGTGCATACTTGCTTTCTCAGAAGGGCGCTCTTCTTGTCCCATGCTCAAAGCTGATATCTCTGTTCTCACCAGTCCTTAGAGAATCCTAGATCAATAATTAAATACTTTTCAAAAAAAAATGATTTTGTTAACAAAACTGTTCAGCCTGACAGCATCATAGCATGCCACTGAAACACCTAGCATTGAACAGTGTTTGGAAATTAGATAAAATCGATCTCTGATCCATCAGATACTGTATTCCCATGAAGAAAGATTAATCAAACAGCTGAACATAATGAGTCAAACAGCTGCAAATAATGCTGTGTTGTATTTTTAATGGATATATGCAAAAGCTATTTAAAGCAAATTAAAGCAAAACTAACATATCAAATTCAAAGGTAAAAATGAAAATGTTTTGAGCACATTAACACAGAGAATGTTAACACAGACAGCCATGCAGACTAACACAGACAGGATACTTCCTTTAACAGCAGCCTCATGAACACCAACAGCACTCATAAAATAGCCCAGTCCGGTTCTCTTTTTCTGGCTGATCAAGGCTAGAGAAGAGAAGGCTCGGGGGGGGGGGGGGGGGTGTCTTATAAATGTGTTTAAATACCTGAATGAAGGGCACAAGGAGGATGGAGCTATGCTCTTTTCATTGGTACCAGGACAAGAGGCAGTGGGCACAAACTGTAACACAAGGTTCTGTCTAAACATCAGAAAATACTTTACTGTGTGAGTGACAAAGCACTGGAAGAGTTTGCCAAGAGAGACTATGGAGTCCTCATCCTGGAAAATATTCAAAAGCTGCCTGCACATGGTCCTGGGCAACCTACTCAAAGGTGCTTGAGCAGGGGGAATGGATCAGATGACCTCAAGAAGTCCCTTCCAACCTGTACCATTCTGTAATTCTGTGATCAGGAATGAAGTGAAAAGTCACACATAACCTCAGTCTGTAGATTCACAAACACAAACAGAGCCACAGATCCCTTGCACATCAATTCATCCTCTCAGTCCAGCCATAGCCAGACCCTAGGCCCCTTACCTGCTGTGCAAGTCTCCCCCTACTTGCTGCCCAGTCCAGTTTGAAGTTTATTACCAAACAGATGCATGCACTTGTACACTCATCTCATATTGATCCTCCACAGCCACTGATCCCTTAAATATTAGCACATGTTGTGCAGCACTCATAAATAGAATAGACAGTGAGACAGCACAGAAAAAAATGTAATAAAAACATTTAATAAGAGCAAGCTCAGGAATATGTGTTATAGGTATTTACAACATAGCACCTGAGTGTTTTGTTTATCATACTGAGCTGGTCTAAGGTCAATTGTTATAAAGGACCAGGTTTGGGGATTTTTATTTTTATTTTACCTTCCTCAGGTAAAATTCTGGTAGAAGAAGAAATGATGAAAAGTGGAGTAAAGAGTTCTGTGTTTGGTGTAAAAAGTTGAAATTTGGTTTGGATGTATTAATGTATTACTAATTTAACTAATTGGGGGACACTAGTAGGACAAAGATTTCTTTACTCTTATAAACTCATGTGATGAAAGTAAGAGATCTGAATCACAGAAAAAATAACTTGTTACAGTCTTCACTGAACAGCACATGTGCTTCTGGCTAATTGTACTATTTTCCAGACAAAAAAAAATCTGAAGATGAGATTAAATTTCAGAGAAAAAATTTGATTTGTTAATGCTTTCCTTCTTTGATTTGATCTTTGTTTGCCTTTGAGCAAGAAATTAATTGACTTTTTCCATGAACACAGGAACAGCATCGAAGAGGTAATGTTAGGGATGCAGTTTGGGGTATATCATAGAATCATATTCTCATTTTGGTTGGAAAAGACACTTAAGATCATCAAGTCCAACCACCACTTAACACTGCCAAGTCCACCAGTAACCATGTCCCTAAGTGCTGCATCCACACATCTCTTGAATACCTCCAGGGATGGTGACACTACCACTTCCCGAGACAACCTGTCCAATGCTTAACAACTCTGTCCATGAAATAAATTCTTCCTGATATCTAATCTAATCCTCCCTAGGCACAACTTGAGGCTGTTTCCTCTTGTCCTATTGCTTATCACCAGAGAAAAGAGAGTCACAACCCTTCTTGCTACAACCTCCTTTCAGGTGGTTGTAGAAAGCTATGAAGTATCCCCTTAGCTTTCTTTTCTCCAGACTAAACAACCTCAGTTCCATCAGCTACTTCTGAAATGTCTTCTTTAGTACTTCTTTCACTGGCCTCATTGCCCTTCTCTGAACATCTTCCAGCAACTCAATATCCTCCTTGTTCTGAGGGGTCCAAAACTGAACACTGTACTCCAGGTGCAGTCTCATCAGTGCTTAGTACAGAGGGACAATCACTTCCCTAGTCCTGCTGGTCACACTATTTCTGTTATCAGGCCATGATGCCATTAGCCTTCTTGGCCACCAGGGCACAATGCTGGCTCAAGTTCATCTGGCTGTTGACGAGTGTCACCACGTCATTTTCTGCTGGGCAACCTTCCAGCTATTTTTCCTCAAGCCAATACTGCTGCATGGGGTTGTTATGACCCAAGTGTTATGACCCAAGTGCAGTACCTGACATTTAGCCTTGTTGAATGCCATACAGTTGGATGAGGCCCATTGGTCCAGCCTATCCAGATCCCTCTGCATAGACTTCCGACCCTCCTGTCCAATGTGGTGCCATCTGCAAACCTACTAAGGGTGCACTCAATCCCCTCATCAAGATCACTGATAAAAATGTTAAATAAAACTGGCCCCAATACTAATCCTTGGGAAACATCACTTATGGCTGGCCACCAATCAGATTTAACTCCATTCACAATGACCCTTTGGGCTTAGGCATCCAGACCTTTTTATTTTATTTTATTTTATTTTATTTTATTTTATTTTATTTTATTT
>NC_048894.1:142580275-142588298 GCF_011077185.1 Oxyura jamaicensis
TTTATTTTATTTTATTTTATTTTATTTTATTTTATTTTATTTTATTTATTTATTTTTTTTTTTTCACAGCAGACAGTACATTCATCCAAGCTATGAGCAACTAGTTTCTCCAGGAGAATGATTTGGGCAACAGTATCAAATGCTTTCCTGAAGTCTGGGTAAACAATATTCACAGCCTTTCCCTCATCCACTGAGCAGGTTGTCTTATCCCAGGAGGAGATTGGGTTAGTCAAGAAGGACATGCCATTCATAAACCAATGCAGACTGGGTCTGATCACCTGGTTGTCCTGAAGTGCTGTGTGATGGTACTCAAGATGATCTGTTCCATGACCTTCTCTGGTACTGTGGTCAGACTGTCAGGTCTGTAATTCATTGAATTCTCCTTCCTGACCTTCTTATAGATGGGTATTACATATGGCAACCTCCAGTCAACCGGGACCTCCCCAGTTAACCAGGGCTGCTGGTAAATTATTGAAAGTGTCTTGTTGACCATTTCTGCCAGCTCCTTTAGTACCCTTGGATAAGTTCCCTCTGGTTCCATAGATTTGTGAGTATTCAGGTGGTGTAGTAGGTCACTAATCATTTCCACTTAGCTTCATTATGCTCCTTGTCTTTCTCTTCCAACTAAACGGGCTGGGTACCCCAAGAACAATTAGTTTTACTAATAAAGACTGATGCAAAGAAGTTGATTATCTTTCAACTTTAGGGCAACAATTTGTAATCATGGACCAGCTCTGTTATCACTCTGTAGAATGGACTCCTCTATTATATTCTTCCACAATGCTTTATTGCCCACCAATTTGATACTGGAACACCTTTTCTGAACCTTGTTGAATCCATATAAAGTCTTTTGTATTTGATTGTGATGCTCAGCAGGAGGTAGAACGACCACTGCAAGAAAAATGCAGAATTCTCTCTCTTTTTTTTTTTTTTTTTTTTTTTTTCCTGGTTTAGAACAAGGAAATAAAAAAAAAGGATACATGCATTTTCATGAAGTTTTGGATATTTTGTTATAAATATTAGTATTTCTGAAGGTTCTACTGGTGCAAATCTAACATTTTTGATGGTGGATAGTAGAAAATTGAAAGGAAATTCCCAATTCAAGGTGACCATAAATTCCTCAATGAATTTGAAGTTGATAACACTAGATGTGTAAATGCAGTCCAAATAAGGACTTCCAAAAATGGGGAAAAGAAAAAAAAAGATGACAGGGGAACTTTAAATGAGCAGTATTTAGACAGTTAAATACTGATATATGAAATGAGGAGAAAATTCATTGGGAAAATTCAGTACTTTAAAATCTACATTATTTTTAAAGTATTGTATAGTTGCTCTAATCATAGAAGAAACTCTCTTTCCTTGACTATCACTATTTTCATCAAGGCTAAAATCTCTTCAAATGGTTTTAAGAAAATGAATGAAAAAGGAAAAAGGTTTTCACAAGAGACCTAAGGAAAAGCCTTCTGCTTTAAATGCCTAAAGCTAACATTTAAAACTTAGACCATTGCATCTTTCATTTATTTATTTATTTATTTATTTTTCCAAGTGTGAGGCTGATGCTTATTAGGGAGAACTTTATAAAACAGCAAAATACTAAATACATTTATGGGTAATAAAAAATCAAATTATCCAGCACTTGCAGTTCTTATGTGTAGATTTTAATGAGAGATAGCTATTACTGAATAATTTACCAGAGCATATGTATAAGAAATAAAAGCAACAGAAACAATTATTCTTATGACATTGGTGTTCACTCAGATATATTACAGATGCAGGCTCAGAGTTCAGCTAGATTTTTCTGGTTCAAATTATGATGTTCAAGGGTCTTAAACCAGGCCAAAACTGCATACATTTTTGTGTACTATAACCCAGTTATGACTAAAAATGGAAGAAGAATGACCTTTCTATGCAAAATTGTCAGAATGAAGATGTATTACACATCAGATGAAAATTTAATGGAGCAGAATATGTAGAAAATTAAAAGTACTAGCTAATCATAACTAGCTAGTTATGATTAAGTTGTCTTTGATAGTGTAGAATTTCTACAATGTGTTGTACAGATGAGTATTTTTCATATAAAGGTTTACTTTATATGCATATATATACTTGTATATATTTATACTTGTAAATGGGATTTCACAATTCACTTGTTCAATACAAAGTTATTCTGCAATAACTAAAATAAAATACTATTACCTTGTTTTTGTTTGTGTTTTGTTTTGTGTGAGTGCATTTTTATTCTTTCTTTCTTAATTGTCAGACTTTGCCATCTAAAATGACACTAATAAGATTTCTTTTACCATAGGTATATAGGTTTGGCATGTTGCATCTTCATATCAAGTGCATAAAAATCTATCTTTTCAGTAGTAGACTGTTAATTGCTACTTACTGCAAAGTTTCATAAGATAGAAAGAAATGTAGGTCCTTAAGTTAAAATGGTGTCATAATGCTTCATGCTATTTAAACATCTTAAATTTGCTCGAAAAGTTAGCTTGTATAAATCAACATGATCCCAGCAAGGTGACCAAAGACGCTGGTATTTTCCATATTATATATAAATAAGCCTTAAAAAAAAGTTATTTAATAAGTATTTTAAAAATGTTCAAAATAATTTATATTTATAATCGGTTATAGCATTCTTGTCTTAAATAGAATACAAATTAATACATTGAAAAGATGTAGTATGTGATTAATAAATCAAATTACAAACAAAAAAATAATTCCTCATGTTTTAAATATACCCATTGTTGCATAAAACAACAACCAAGTATGCGCGACAGTGTTTTAACACTAACATATAGATGCTAGTTAGAGACCTAACTATTACATTTGAGTGGACAGTATATTGTTATGGCTAAATACTCACCTAAGGAAAAATTTAGGATTCTTCCAACCTATCATCTCAGCCTGAAGAGTGTTTATAAACTCATTGAACCTTTTAACGCATTTTTCTGTTTACCAAAGGAAACATCAGAACATCAATCATAAACTCATTTTGCCAGATAGGGTACAACAATTTGAAGTTCTGTATCTAGTACATCAGAAAGTCATATCTATCTAGCACATCAGAAAGATGAACACTGCATTGAAAAGCCTTTTTCAGTCACATTACTGACTCAGCTTGACCATGACAATCCATTTTTCTTAATTTCTTTCTGCAACTATGCTGTATATATTGAATAAGGTAATAGTTGTATACTTGTATTAGATAACAGCCATAGTTATCTGTAATGAAAAACCATTCAGTTCTCTTTTACCATGAAGAGGAATGAATGAGAAACATTTCCAACAGAAAATAATGGTCAACATCAAGTAAGTAAAATTGTATGTATAATGACAGGCTTTCAACTGTATTGTATTTGGGAAGGAACTCACGGGAAGTCAGAAATGAAGCGAAAATCAGAGAAAAAAAATCCAGTGCTGGATAACTATGTTTTCTTATCATTATCAGAAAAGATGTGATACTTGGATCTTTGCTCCCAGCTCCTGCTTGAAAGCAGGGCTGGCTTTTGAATCTCTGAGTAACCCACTAGCTTTTTAATAGCTGAACTACTGGATGCCACAGAGTTCAATTTATGTTGTAGTTTCTCATTGCATGCACATTTTTGAATGATGTGGTTTTGTATCATTGTGGAGTGTATTTTTAAAAATCTCCTGTCTAACACCTCTACTGAGTACAAAAACATTTTCCAAAAAGCAGGAACTGTTGCTGAATCATTAAGTTTTCTGTGTATCAAGCTGTAGAGGGGATGAGTGTGCTTTTTTCCTTCAACAACACAAAGAAGGTTTCTAGAACTCAAATAAAATGGTGAAAAGTGTGTCTTCACCTGCTGCTTCTTGGGCTTGATGATAGGTCTGTTTCTCACTAGTTTTGTCCTCAGAGACTGCAGCAGAAAACAGAATTTCAGCATGATTTATAAGGGCTTGACAAAACACTGAAAAATTGATGAAGGAAGACACAAGTACAAACACAATTTGTCTCTCAAATAAAGTTCTTACTATAGATATTGTTAATGCTAGTAGAAATGTAATTCAAGTAAGAAAGTCTTCTGAATTCTTTCAGTACAATATAAAAACAGTATTAAGAAACAGTAATGTTTTCAAGGGGATATAATTAACATGTAGCAATTTTATTCCCCATCAAAGTTTTAAATCAGGCATGTTTTATATCCTTAAATTGCTCCTAATTTTTTACATAGCAGCATTGGCTATAGAGATTTACTGTTACTGCTTGTGGTCTGTCTTGAGTTTATACTACAATCTGTATTTATCTGTATTTTTTAAAAGTTTTTCTGCTCCTCTGTGTTATCCCTATTAAAATGCTGTAACACATTGGATTTCCTCAAAAGACTACTTTCAGTAGGTCAGGATTCAGATGGCATCTTATATAGAAATGGTAGCTATGAGAAATGTTACTAATCTAGCACAAACAAATGTGTTTTAAAAGCACATACCTTTATGGAAGAGCCACAGAGTGAGTGGGTAGCATTAATTACACACCATATAATGACTTATCAGAAAATGAAAAGCATAATGTTCTGTTCACTGATGAATCCTGTCATGTTTTAGGAAACCATCAAAAGTGGAAAGCTGCTGTGTTGAGTCCCACTTGAGTCATAGAACCTCTGAAGGGGCAGGTGAGTTGAGACAGTTTGCAGAGATGAAAGCCATCCAATTGGCCCTAAAAGTGGCTGAAATAGAAAAATGGCCAGTACTCATAATTGTACTGATTCATGGATGGTGGCAAACACCCTGTGGCATTGACCACAGAAGTGGAAGTAGAGCAACTGGCAGCACAGAGGTAAAACCATCTGGGCTGCTGCATTGTGGCAAGACTTCACTACCCAAGTGGAAAACATTGATGTAAAATTATGTCATGTAGGTGCTTATGTGCCCATGAATTGTGTCACTGAAGAACATCAGAGTAATGAGTGGGTAGACTGGGCTTCAAAAATTGAAGTGATTCAGGTGGCCCTGGACTTGGAACATAAGGGTGAATTGTTTGTTGCTCAATGAGCCCATGAGACATCAGGATATCTAGGGAGGAATTCCACATGCAGATGGATGGGCATGTGGAATGCAGATTGAGGGCGGGCCCTGACCAATAAGGATATCATGCAGGTCACCCATGAGTGTGAAATGTGTTGTGATCATGTGAGCCATGAGAGTAAAGTCTTCCTGGAACAGGGGGTAGTGGCTAGGATTTCCATAAGGTGAGGCCTGGCAAATTGGTTATACTGAACCATTACCACAAACCTGCCAGGGCATATGTTACTTACCATGGTAGAAGCAGCTACTGGGTGTCTGAAAACATCTGGTAAACCATGCTACTGCCCAAAACACCATTCTGGGCTTAGAAAGGCAAGTTCTGTGTCATCATGGTACTCCAGACAGAATCGAGTCAAACAATCCAAGTCACTGCCAAAATAACCTTGTAATTTCTGGGCCAATAGGTGACCAGGTGTATCACATCCCCTATCACACACAAGCCTCTGGAAAGGTTAAGAGATACAATAGACTGTTAAAGACTATGCTATGGCCATTGTGTACACACCCATAGTGGCATGGAAACACTGGGATGCAAATTTAGCTGAAGCTACTTGTCTAGTTAACACCAGAGAATCTGACAACCATCCTGGTCCTGCTGAAACAGAACTGCTACACAGTGTCAGCAGAGATAAAGTCCCTGGCAGTGCATGCAGGGAAGTAGCTGGGGAAGCCACTGTGGGTTGCTTGTACTGTGGGAAAAGTCAAATGCATGTGTGGGATTGTCTTCTCCCCAGGACCTGTGTGCACATGGTGGGTGATGTGAAAGGATGGGGGTATTTGGTGTGTGCCTCAAGGAGATTTAACCTTGGGAGAAATTAATCTGTAATCTGAGTTGTATGTTGTAGGAAGACACTGCCGAACAAACAACAGGTCAGCTTCTCAAGGAACCAGGTGAGTGCAAAAATGACTCAGGTAAGCTGTTGCTGGCATCCAAAAATTCAACACGCTGCTTCTCCTGACCTGCGTGACCACC
This sequence comes from Oxyura jamaicensis, assembly GCF_011077185.1. Taxonomy (NCBI): domain Eukaryota; kingdom Metazoa; phylum Chordata; class Aves; order Anseriformes; family Anatidae; genus Oxyura; species Oxyura jamaicensis. Next base: position 142,586,298 of record NC_048894.1, read on the forward strand.
TTGGAAGATAAGACCTAAGTCACTTCTAGTTCTTTGGAAGAGGCTCATGGAATGGGAAGGTAGTATCTATTTATCTGTTAAGGAGCAGGGAATAGTGGTGATAAGAATGTATGCATATGTATGTTGGATATGACAGTGATCAGAGGATACAAGTATACTAAAGTATGTGAAATCTGAGGGTGACACAAATGATATGGAATAAGGGGTGGAGGTTGTATTGGGTTGGGATAGATTTAACTTTCCCTTCAGTAACCCATATAGTATTGCACTCTGCACTTGTGGCTACAGCAGAGTGGATATCACACACATTGATATTTTGTCTTTTGCTGAGCAGTGCTGACACTAACATTCTAACATTCCCAAGTTCTTTAACAACAAAATATTTTCTCAGTGAAAAATTTGAAGTAGGAGCTCAAAGACTTCATGTTGCAAAGATGATGAAGTTCTGTTGCTTAACTTGAAAATATGAAACAATTATAAAAAATCAACATAAAATGGTCTTTTTGAGTAGTTTCAAGATGCCTTTTGAATATTTCTGACATCCACTGGGTTTACTTTTCTGATTCAGATCTAAAGTCAATTGACCTTTTCCCCTTATTTTTTTTCCTTATCTGGAAAGTACAAACACAGAGATTCACAAAGTTAGTGGAAAAAAAATTATCATACCAAGTACGGCCAACTCAGTAAACAGTATATGTTCCAGGAGTACATTTTTGATGGATCAATAAGTTTTAGATCGAAATAATTCTAGATGGTTACATAATAAAGTTATATTCTGAGCTCATAATGCTGTTAGCTGAAGAATAGCACAATAATTGTAAGAAAAGCATAGATTACAGTCTTTAATAGTACCAGACATAAATCATAAAACTATTAATATGATGACTTTTTATCAAATTGGCATCTCTTTTATTAAGGTTTGCTTAACTGAAGAAACAGTATACACAATACATTCTTGCACCCCCCCTCCCCCCAGTTAGTATGATAGAAATTTCACAGAAATAAATATTTTCAGTCTTTAGATGAAACTGAGATCTGAGATACATCTGATTTCTTTGCATGCATCACACATGAAATTAATCAACTGATTGCTTATTTTTCATCTTGCATCTATAATTCATATAGGTCAAGTGTGGTTTGTTATCAGATACCCCAAATTGTATACAAGTATATGCATACATGCATTCCAGAAAAAAGAGACATAAAAAATGACTTCATAAAACGTCAAGAGGAAGATTAACTTTTCTTTCTTGAAAAACCATCACATTATCTACTTTACTGCTGAAGCACATTTAATTCAACATCTCTCTAAAAGACTTCAAAAATAGACACCCTTCCTGCTTCATTGAAGGAATGCCTAGCCAGTCCTCAGAGAGTAATTTATGAAAACAATAGTCCAACATGCATAAAAAATAATATAAATTTATTTAAAACTAACTGGAAAGTTTGAATTAAAAGGAGGCCTTCTATTGCATGAGGAAATACAGCTAATGGGTGATGCAAGACAGTGTAATTGTAGGGACAACCTTTTAAATAAATAACTTTTTTTTTTTTTTTTCCCAGAAATCCAAGCAGAAGTACCATAATCTAAGGTCACAGCTGGTAACCTCCAGTAGCTCCAAGAACATTAAAAATGTAAGCATGGAATCAGCTGCCATTGGAGTGCCTGTTTGATAGCAGCATGTTCTGTGAATTGAATCAATACATAATCCAGAGATGTTTCTGTGTGTTTGTTGTTTGCTCTTTTTTTTAACCTAATAGTTCTGTTTAAAATAAATAAATAAAAATAATATATATATTTGTTAATAAGACAGGATTAATTGCACAGATAAAGTGTAATGTAATGTGCATTTTTGGATTGTTTGCTTAAATAGCCAAAAGAATCTCCTTTCCTTTTTTTCCTTTTCTCTCCTTTCTCCTTTCTCCTTCCCTTCCCTTCCTTTATTTTTCCCTTCCCTTCCCTTCCCTTCCCTTCCCTTCCCTTCCCTTCCCTTCCCTTCC
>NC_048894.1:142593298-142623555 GCF_011077185.1 Oxyura jamaicensis
TTTCTTTTCTTTTCTTTTCTTTTCTTTTCTTTTCTTTTCTTTTCTTTTCTTTTCTTTTCTTTTCTTTTCTTTTCTTTTCTTTTCTTTTCTTTTCTTTTCTTTTCTTTTCTTTTCTTTTCTTTTTTCTTTTCTTTTCTTTTCTTTCCTTTCCTTTCCTTTCCTTTCCTTTCCTTTCCTTTCCTTTCCTTTCCTTTTCTTTTCCTTTTCTTTTCCTTTTCTTTTTCTCTTTTCCCTGAACAGTTCAGATGAACAAGTTGGTACTTCCATATACTGTCATAAATTATTATCTGTTCGTTGTTGGTACTTCATTTGTGGGTAGTTTGGTTAACAAATCTGTGATGTGTTCAAGGACTGCACGAGTGACTGAAACTTTTATGAAAGGTTATTAATTCATACAAATAATAAAAGGTACAGGTTTCAGTGTAAAAGAACCCAAATCCATGTTTTCATTGTTATTAATATCAGGATTTATTTATTTTTCTTATTAGGACCCACTAGACTGGGAAAATTTTGGAATACTAAAAAAATGATACGATCTCTAAACACAAAAATATTTATAAAATATTTGAAATGGCATTCATTTTTTGTTTAGAAAATTTTATCTTTGAGTTTTTATTTTTGATTTCTTACATTTCTTATAAATATAATATTTGACCTTGTTGCAGAGCTTACTGTACTATTGATTCTACTTTGCTTACTCCTAATGATCCTTTTTCTGAGGCTTATGTGGTTTGCAGAAACCTGAAACAAGATCTCTTATGTAACTTCCATAATCTGTTCCTCAGAGAGTATCTGTAAATTGTTTTCAGTTAACATGACTGCCAATACTCTGGTATTGTAGTTATCTTCTGTGTTACAAAAAGATAAATTCTGTGATGAGTAAATTATTATGTGTTGTGCTGAGTTGTCTTGTTGAACTCTCTCTGTGTTTACCTTTCAGCTAAAGCTAGCGCATATCATGAATGTCATCTGAAACAGGTGTTCACTACTTTTTAAGTTCAATTTCAGAAAAAAAATTAACGCATAACACTCACTTTCTGAAAAAAAAAAAAAAAAACAAACACAAACACCACCACCCTGCAATATTATATAGCTCATAGCTACCTGTAAGTCATCAATCTCTGTAAAATACTTAGAGGTCTGTTATTTTAGTATATAATAGAAAGATGTGTGATGACATTCATATTTAGGCTTTCAGATGTTTTACACAATCACACAATTAGGTATTTTTTTCACATTTCCTGAGAATACCACAGGATTTGTTAAGGGGAAGAGCTAACATTATTTGTTCTTGTTGTTCATTTTTTCAGTGTGATGCCAGAAAAAAAAAAAATTCAACAAAACATCTGTTTACAAAACTCTCTCCAGTGACACTTGTCAAGTCTCTTGACACTGGAAGGCAAGGCTGTTTTCAAAAATTTGTTTTCAAAACTCTAGACACTCTGCTAAATAATTTACTTTATTATAAAGCAATTCAAGAATACAAGAAATATCTAAAGTATATTAAAAAATCTACATTTCCAATACTTGCTAGAGCTCTGAAAGCTCACAAATCAATAAAATTGTACTCTACTGCTACGGTTTTGTTTATTGGTCATTGTCCAGCATAAAAATCAAACATATTATAATTACTGAATTAGTGAACTCATACTGAAATATTGGATGTTAGATTTAATTATATCCCAATAAAGCAATAAAAAGTTGTTCTTTTTATGTTGCATGTATGCTCTTTTATGGTAAGAACAGGTCTCGTAGCATGCTTTTTCTTAGGTATGTGCCAGAGTACATTTTTATTAAATATGTGAACATTTATTGAGCTGGATGTAATTATATGATGTACAATGGAAAGGAAGTAACATGACATTTTTGCATACTCTTTTGCATACTTAGTCCATTGCTATCATTCTGAGGGAAGGCACAGTCATTGTAATAAAGGCAGGAGATTAAGCATGGATTAATAAAACTTGTAGCTGCCTGGAAGAGCAGGCTTTAATGGAGAATAACAGTTGTTCTTTGGTTACAATCCTCAGGCAGGCAGTTCTTTGTGCTCAGACATAATTTGGTTATAATTAGAACCAAATTTATATGTGTTATGTGCATTCTTATTATCTTCAGTTTTCTGTAGGAACTCAGTATTTTGGGAATGGAATATCACTAAGGAGTAAATCTGTTTGTGTTCAAATTGGAAGGAACTTCATCTTACTTTTGAAGTAAGTTGAAGTTTATGACCAATATCTAGTAACATATCAATAATACTTAATGGTGAAATAGAGCTGAAGACGTGCATCTCAAATTAATATTTGTAGGATAAAATAAAAAATATTTCTAATAGAGATTTCCTTTCCTAAGTCTGATACTACTGTAGAAACTTACAATGTAGTCTTCAGACACTAAAAATGATGTATTTTAATGGGAAGAAAATTCCAATGAATTTTTGTGATTTTAAATCTGATAGATAAGTGTTTAAAAAGAATAATTGCTTGAAATTATAAAGTCAAGTGAAGTTTGAAATAACAGACACACTTTTGATAAAGGAAGGATGCAATTAAATCAATGAAGTTAGCAAGTGGTAAAGCTTCCACTTTTTTTTTTTTTTTTTGAAATATATTATTTATGATATTCAATCACTGAGATCAATAAAAATTACCTTTAACAAAAGTCAAATTTTATAGTATAAGAGGCGAGCTTTTTTTTTTTTTTTTTTTTTTTTTTTTTTTAATCAATCTGGGCTGAATTATCACCTTCTAACAATTCTAACAAGATACCATTTAGCTGCCTTATCACTACCACTACAAAAGACTATATATCTTCTTAACCTTGCCATAAGGTAAGTTAAAATTTATATCCTCATAACATTAGTTTAAGGTAATGCATTTTACCTCAAAAGTTAGGGTGAGTTAAATGTACACACATGGTCCTTTTAATGCATTTTACCTCGAAAGTTAGGGTGAGTTAAATGTACACATATGGTTCTTTTGTAATTAGCCTGATGAACAGTAACTTGTAGAGCTGTCATAAACTGATTGATTTTGATTTTGTGCCCATACACTTCTAAGAATAGGAAATATTCTCTACTTGTGCATTTATAGCTTGGCTCTTCATCGGTAGTAGCACTTTTCGTGAAATGTGGTGGATCTCTAATTCTGATGGGAATAAGTACTTTTACAAATCATGGTACAGATGAACAAGCTGCCAAGTGGTGACCCTTATTTAATCAGTTACAGGATCTATTTATGTATTTTATTTATTTATTTATTTGTTTATTTTTGTGAAAAGCATGATGTGGTTCATACTGATAATAATATTAGATATTTGACACAATATGATAGAGTTTGAGACCTTGGCTAACATAATTCCTTTAAACTCACTGTTCTACTCATTGAGGGCTGCTGGAAGCATCTTTAAGTCTAACAAGATGACCATCAACGGTAAAAAAATGAATCAAAATATTTGACCAAAAAGGGGTCAAAATTCCAGAATCTAAATACAACAATAAAAATACCTTTCAATAGTACAAAATGTATAGATTATTTCAAAATTAAAGGCCATAGGAGCAGTAAACATTACCATAGACATGATTACAAATTCAAGCTGAAGAGATGAGCTGTTAAAAAATAAAAATTCCATTTACATTTAAGGTGACTCATGTGTGTGAAAGAAGATTCTTTTTTTTTTTTTTTTTTAACAGATTAAATAAAATCACACAGAATCACACACAATCACACAGAATTTTCTAGGTTGGAAGAGACCTCAAGATCATCAAGTCCAACCTCTGACCTAACACTAACAGTCCCCACTAAAGCATATCCCTAATCTAAACGTCTTTTAAAGACCTCTAGGGATGGTGACTCCACCACTTCCCTGGGCAGCCCGTTCCAGTGTCTAACAACCCTTTCGGTAAAGAAGTTCTTCCTAAGATCCAACCTAAAACTCCCCTGGCGCAACTTAAGCCCATTCCCCCTCGTCCTGTCACCAGGCACGTGGGAGAACAGACCAACCCCCACCTCGCTACAGCCTCCCTTGAGGTACCTGTAGAGAGCGATAAGGTCACCCCTGAGCCTCCTTTTCTCCAGGCTGAACAAGCCCAGCTCCCTCAGCCGCAAAATGTTTATATTGTTTCTAAACAATACATTCTCTAAAGAGTGCTCAAATGCACCTGTACTGTAGCAAATTGGAATTTCTAAATACAAGTGTTTTGATATTCCTCTCCCAAGGCATTATATTAGCTTCTCTTTTCTAAAACGATTCGTCAGTGATTCATCAAATGAGTTTTAGAAGAAGCTATGTCATTCTTGCATAATAACTGGCCTCTGTGTCACCCTTAGTTGGTGAACAAAAAAAATCAACAACCTACTCACCCTTTCTCAGGTATGCTTCTTCCAAAACAACACTGAAACACCTACTTGTATGTCTGTGAGAAGCTAAAAGTAATGACACCTGCTCTGACAGAGCACTGACAAATGTCATTTTTCAGTATTCTTAAGGCAGTATCTACTGATGCCATACAGTTTTATATAACCCATTTTCTTATTTTCCATATGGCCAAGAATCTTGAATGAAAACAGGATCTTAACAGCTCATCATCTTTACTTGAATTAATAATATTCTGTTTGTGATATCACAAATTATTGCTATGAAAATGATTATGATTTCACAGAAGGCTGTGGTAAAAAATAAGCTGTAAATGCTTCTAATCAAAGATACTCTTTTCATGCAAATGAAAATCTAATTAGAAGAGGAAACAATCTGTTTTTACAGACCACCATGAAAAGAGCTGCTCAGCATTATATGCAGTTTGATAAAAATGTTAGCCTTAAAAAGCTACTGGAGTAAGTAAAAGTTATTGAATATTTAATCCTGGCTTTTAAGATACAATCCTAAAATATTCAATCCATGGAGCTTTTGCTGAAATCAGAATAACTTTTGCTGTTGGTGCCCTTGCAAAAGTGAATCTTTAGATTTCTTTTGAAGTGTTAAGTGCAGTTTCATTGGAACGGGGAATTCATGTTAGATACATGGTCTTTCTGCACACAGAATACTAACATAAAGTCTAATAAAATTGTGTTGAAGTGCTTAAGGATCTTATGCCAGGGTTGAAGACTAACTTTGTCATATTGTATATAAAACAATATTCTAGATTCAGTTTTAATTTGCCTTTTTGTGGGGGTTGTTATTTTCCTTTGAGTCTCTTTTGTTGATTAAGTAATTAATATTTTACACTAAAGATTCTTTAATGCTTTTATCCTTAAAATATGGTTATTTGTTTTAGCTCTGTTAATTTCAGAACCTGCTTCTTGAAGAATAACATCATCCCAATAAAGAAGATGCTTCAAGTCAAAACTTGCAGAAGCTTTCAGTATTGCATACAGAATCAGTTAGTAGACATAAGCATCATAAGAACATATATTTTATTAGATTATACAAATTTATGAATATTGGAGCTCTTCAGAGAAGCAGACTGTCCTTTAACAAAATGTCATTGAGACATTTTTCATTTCAGAATGAAAAAATTCAAGGTGGTAAAACAGAGAAGCTGAAGAAAACCTTGGAATGACTGAAAACCTCTAGATCAACTCTTTCCATTATTTTGCCTTCTCATATTAATAAAATCTTGATGATCAGTTTATTAATACCTTTTGATTGCTTTGACCCTTTGGATACTTCTTTGTCTTTTGTCTACTTCTAACAGGTGTACCATTCTGTAGAACTTTATCACTAGACAGAGGAAAGAGACCCATATTGGTTCATTGGTTAAAGCCTGTGCTATGGGATTTGGGGAGGTATGTATATGTATATTTCTGATCTGAATATGTATTTTATATATATGATATATATATTATTGATCTGAATGGGGTAAAGTAAGAATTTTAAATAATGCCTGCTATATAGCACAAAGGTTTGAAAGGCTGAGATTCAAGGTTTCTTATTTTAATCAGGAAAACCAGAGATATGAACAACTCCATAGCTACAAGTTCATGTAACAGAGAAGCATGAGATTATTCCAACGTTTGCTAAGTATCTGGATCACGGACAGCCCAAGAATTGGGTAAAATAAAAATAAGCTTCAGTAAGATATCCGCATCTTTATTTTCACACTAAGGCTTTTTTCTCAGGACATTCTAACTACCTTAATGGTTGATAAAAGTTCATATGTCATCAGACAGAGAGACTGAAGTCCAGCATTTAGTCACAGTGTAGACAGACAACAGCAATTAACCCCTCCCATATGCTCTTTGCTGAGGTCTATTTCTGTTCAGAGGAATCCACTTCTAGTAGTGTGTACCTCACGTTCATTGCCCATGCTATTCTGAATGTGAACTGCTGCTGAAGAGAGAGAAAAATCCAATCTTAACAAATCATTACTAGTGCTCTTAGATGATTTAGTTTCCACTAATTGAAAAAGCTCCACAGAAACAGCACTAAGATTATTCTTTTACCTCCTCCAGTAAGACAAAGGGATAAGGGAAAATGTGGTGCATGTCCTTCAATGTTCAGGCCCAGTAGAGTCATGACTTAAAGATTTTCTTTTACTCTACTTTATGGTGTGAAGATAATATGGTACATCTTCACCATACACATGCAATTAATTTTACTCTGTAAAATTGTTAAACTATTTATCTATTTTTATACATGCACACACATACACATGTATACAAACATATATATTTATACATATATATGTATGCATACATATATATACAAACATATATTTATATATACACATAGACATACAGACATGCAGATATACTTATCTACCTAATAAACACTTTCCTCAATCAAGATTTTAATGCACTGATACACTTTCCAGAAAGATTGATTTCTAGGGTTCCTTGTAGTTTTGTAAGATAGTACTGATTCAGAACTATAAATCGGTTCTAATAGGAACAAAACTAGATAGTCTTGAGGTCACCAAGAAACCACCTCAAAAATGCAAAATCCTCTACCCTAACTCTGCTATGTGTTTGGGATGTTCAGTGTAATTTCCACAGCTGGAATACAGGAAAATTAAATTTATGGCCTTGTACACTAAAGAACTTCAAGGAATACGAAAAATAATTTAATGCATTATGCATGTTACAGTTTTGTGAAAAGGGAGACATATTTTGAATATATATAATGTACTTACTATTCATTGACTTCATGACATAATATGGACAAGTTTATTAAAATATTAAATTAAGAGAAGGCTATTGGAATCTAAGCATGTTGCCTATCTGTGGTGGTTTTACACTGACGGCTAGTTAAACTCTACAGTACTGATCTTTCACTCCCTCTTCCTCAAAGGAAGAGGGGGAGGTGATATATAGAGAAAGAGCTCAGTGGTACAGATAAGGACAGGGAGATCACTGACCGATTACCATCATGGGCAAAAAAGTCTCAGCAGAATAGGTATTAATGTAATTTATTGCCTATTGCTAACAGATTTGAACAGTAAGAACTAAAAGCAAACTAAAAACACCTTCCCCCCACCCACACTTATACCTGCCCACTCCAAATGGCAGAAGGGAATGGGGTTGTGGTCAGTCCTGAATACTTCGTCACCTGCTGCTCCTTCATCTTCACTCTATTCCGCTGCTCCTGCATGGGGTCCCTCCTATGGGATGCCATCCTTCCCAAGATGTGGGCTTCCTACAGACAGCAGTTCCTCAAGAACAGTTCCAGAATGGGCCTGTATCACAGGATGCATTCATCAGGACCAGACTGCTCCAGAATGGGTCCCCCACAGGTTGTAGCTCCCCCCAGACCCCCTGGGCTCCTCTCCACGGGGTGCAACTCCAGCCCAGGGCCTGCTCCTGCAGGGGTTCTCCATAGGCTGCAGCTTCCTCCAGGCCACATCCACCTGCTCCTCTGTGGGCTCCTCCACAGGCTGCGGCGTGGAGATCTGCTCCATGTGGGACCCATGGGCTGCAGGCGGACAGCCTGCTCTACCAGGGGCCTCTCCACAGGCCACAAAGGAACTTCTGCTCCAGTGCCTGGAAAATCTCCTGCTCTTCTTCACTAACCTTGGTTTCTGCAGGGCTGTTTTTCTCTACATTTTCCCACTCCTCTCTTCCAACTGATGTTGTGCAGCATTTTTTCCCCCTTTCTTAAATTTGCTCTTCCAGAGGCACAACCAGTATCATTCCTTGGCTGAGCTCTAACCAGTGGCAGGTCCCTTTTAGAGCCAGCTGGAGCTGGGTTTTAGCTAACATGGGGTTGCTTAGGGGCTTTTGTCACAATGGCCACCCCTGCATAAGTGCTATACACTTCATCAGTAGAACATATTTAATTAATAATTATACTGGAAAAATGAAGTCTCCCTTTTTGCCTTGTTGCCTATTCTTTAATCTAAAATCTCTCTATAAAAATATGGCATTTTATAAATATATTCACATCCATCCAAATATATAATATTTTGTATTATATTTGAAAATAAATTGGTATATTTCACAATATTATTGTAAAAAAGATATTAAAATCCAAACAAAAGTTTATATATATATGTCATTCTTGTAATTTGTATTTAAATATATGGTATTATTACAGCCAATACCCCCCCCAAAAAAAAGATAAAAAGATAAACAATGTTCTCAATTAGAAAAACAAACAAACAAACAAACAAAAAAACAGTGTTAACTAATATTATTTGTGAATTTAGGACAAATCCAGCGAATAGTGTAAGATGGAACAAGTCATGGAATTGGCTATGTAGGAGTTGCCCTTGACTGTGCTATTCCTCCTGTTTAATTATTATATCTAGAATTTAATATTTACATCTATTAATTATATATCCAATTAAAACCAGAAAACTTAATTTTGCACTTCACAAAATGGGTGCCTTGTCATGCTTAATTGGAGAGAGAGTGGGGGTGGGATGGACTGTGTGTCTGAACTGCATGTCAAGGACTCTTTATGTATATTACATTTAAAATTAATTGGATAAAATGTAAGATTGCTGTTGGGAATGTGATCAGAAATGAAGAAGGGTGTTAATGCCCAGCAGAAGCCTTATACAGCAATCAGGCTTTTGCTTATTCTCTGTATTATTCACTTCCTTAATGCTGAATTTGGTTACTCAAAGCATCCCCTCTTCTCAGGAAGGCTAAGAACTGAGCCCAGGTGTGGCTTTCATCCCCTCTATTCTCTTCCCCTTATCAATTACTTTTGCTATTACATCTCTCCTTCTGCATCTCTATGCTTTATCCAACCATCTTCTGTAGCCCAATAAATATTGTAATTTTAAATATAGTAATTGCTGTTACTAGTAGAGGGCCCCAGGTCTGCAGACACAGAAATTCTTTGTGCTTGTTTTGGTCTTGGCTATTTTATCTCATTTTAGCTGTAGTTAACACAAGTCTAACAATCAGGTAACTTTTTTTTTTTTTTTAAATTGCATTTCACTTTATAGTGATAATGTGTAATTATTCAGCTTAAATATTCTAAATAAAAATTCATATGGGCAAGTGGACACAGAATGATACCAGAAGCTATTTATTTCCTAGTATTTAATATTGTTATCAGCACAGCAATATATGTATATTATTAATACGTTGAAAATCTTAACAGTTGAAGCAAAGAATTTTCATTATTTCACATTTAATCATTACATCATACCATTAAAAAATCAATTATAATACAGTTCAAATTGTTGTACACACATCCTAGTACCTACCCCTTTTTTTTCTGGAGTTACATCTCTTCCCTACTCCTCTGATTTGAGGTAAATGTCCTTAGTCTGGAGGGGTATATAGCAAGTCATCAGAATAGTAATTACATAATAGTAAATACATAATAAGGAGTATGATCGTAACAATGGTGGTTTCTTTCTTTTCCTCTATCCAAGATTTACCTAGAACTATTTTATGTCTTTGCTAAACTCACTTTGCAATTTGATCTTTCTTCATTGGTCTGCAACCATGTTATACATATGGTGCATTTTATGTGTACTGATTATATTTTTTGTTCTCTCTAGGGACAAATGCTAAAAACAGCTTTGTCCAGCTCTCATGTCTGCATTTCTGAGTTATGTACTTCCACTTGTAAACACAGGTACGCTATACAAGCATAAGCAAAAGTAAAACTGAGAGTCAGATTGAGTAAACATAACAGCAGTCACTATAAAAGTGGTTGTTGCAGACAATAAAGCAAAAGCAAATTTTCAGGCAGGCTGAAGCAAGTTGAGATGAAGTAAACCTTGCAAACTTCAGATCTGAGGATCTGCAAAGTCATTATATGTCTGTGGTGTATTACTGGGTTACAGAGCTAAAAAGCCATAGTCATAAATCACAAACCACACCTGGTAGTATTCAAGGCAAAATCAAATTTAAAGTTAATAAAGGGGACAGAAAAACTAAAAACACTGAACAAAAGGACACATAAACCAACCTAGGAGAACCTCACAGAGAGAGTCAAACTGCTGGCAGACATTTTGGGATCCTGATGACTTATATATTTATAACTGTTTATAACTGTTGTATTCTGATTAGATATTATAATTGCACTAAGAATAAATTATTGGCTTCTCACATAGTGTGTTATTTTCATGCACTTAATGACAGTTTGAATGCAACACAGTTTTTTTCAAACAAGAAAAAGAAAATATTGATCATTTATTTGACTATAAATTTTCAGTGATTATTCTGTTATTTTCAATTTTTAATGCATTGAAAACCTTTCTCAATGTCTTTCTAAGTCTAAAATAATAAAAAAGATTTAGTCTGAATTTACTGCTTCCAATGAATAAATTAGTATTCATCAGCTGTTGGGACTTAGTTTTTGAAACTTTGAAATCAAACCTCTACAGAACCAAACTAACCTCTGATTTTGGCTCTGCATTCATGTTCTGCCTCATTATAAATAAAGTTAAATTGTCTTATGTGTATCCTACTGTATGACTTCAAAGTCAGAAATGCCATCTTTTTAAGAAATTCTTGTCAATTGGTTTTGTCATATTTGCCTTCATAAGAAAAAGCAAAATCAGCAAATTAGTTTTTTTTTTAGTTGTGCAATCAAGCAACAAATATTTATGGCTTGAAAGACTAAAGCAAGGAAGGTGAAATATGGGTATTAGTGGCCACAGAATAACTCTAGTAAGATAAAATTACAATAAGAAGAAACAGTACTGGTTGTTATATTTGCCTTCATTTTTATCATCACTCTCCTTCACTTTCTATAAAATTATCTTACATACAGAAAAGAGAAACATAAAGGAATGGAAAATTAAGATAGAATACAACCTGTGTAACATACCTCAATATATGCCCAATATCTCAAAATCTCAAAATTTTTCTTTCAGACAGGGTCTTCTGTGAAGCTGTTTTATTAGTGATTGCAATGGTGTGTATTCTGCAAGCAGGAGCACACAGAAAAAGTTTATCATAATCTTATATTCCCTATTACCCGTCACCTGATTTCTCCTGTTTCCTCATTGGCTGAGTACTACAGGTTCACAACCTTTCTATACCGTATATGTACAATTTTATTTGACCAACCATTATTTTCTCCTTTTCCCTTTTCCTTTTTTTTTTTTTTTTCTTTCTTTCTTCTCTCATGACTAGAGGGCCCATTATTTTTGTTTTTTACTGATCTCATACTGCTCATCCTGTTTTTCTTAGCTATCCTCCTTATTTTGAGACAGTGAGACCTTCCCCTTATCTGCTTAACATACTCCCCACTGTTATGCTACTATCATGCTTGCACAATCACTTCTGAATATGCAAGGTTAGTGGATTTTCCACTGCAAAAACAGCTTCTATTGCAAAAACACAATTTTATTTCTCACAGGTGGTAGATTTTTACTCCTTGGAAATTTTCTGGGCCAGACTTCGGCATTCTGATATGATCTTGTGGCTGGCCCTGCCCTCAGCAGTAGGTTGAGCTGGAGTCCTCCACAGGTCCCTTCCAGCCCTAGTAGGAATGATGCTGGAGGTTCATGGGCTCAAACGGAGAACTGGGTGCCGTCACTGTGTAACCACACAGCCAGTTGCTTAGTGTTTGGTGACTCTCTTTTATCCTGTCCTTGATATATTAATTCAGTCTGCAGATTCTTTGAAGCCTGGAGTGTCTGCCTGTTGTTATTTGTATTTGCAAATCTCCTAGTTTCATGAGCCTAAACTGTAGGGAATGTTACAAGCAATATGGTTAATACAATTTACACTGTTAAGCAGATCTTAAATGACTGCTAAGTGATTTATTGCATGTTTTGTTGAGGCATTTAAGTAAGGTGTAGATCCAAGCATCTTAAAAGACTATTTCTTTTATGGATGAAGAAAGAAGTAATTACTTCAGTAAGCAAATCAGAGCACCCTAAGGAACATGACTAAAATATAGCAGCTGTGAAGACTCTAAAAGGTCAGGTATATCAAAATCAAAAAAGAAGTTCAACATCATGCTAAGACAATACTATAAAAAATACATAACCAGGGAGTTTTACTAGGAACAGGATAAATAATGGTTTTATGGCTTCACAAGATTTTATTTTCTGTAATGTTTATTTTGGGGGGGTCGCTTGCTCTGTGGCTACTTTTTAGTGATTTTTTTCTTGTTCAGCTTTCATGCTGAATGCCAGATAGATGGCTCTCATATACCATTTTTTCTTATCTACAAAGAGGTTACACAATATATAACAGTTAGAACACTGATTAAGGTATGTCTGCCTGCATATCTGAGTTCAGCTATGCCCTATCTAAAAAGGCCTAGCATTCAAAATTTGGATTTTGAATAATTACAAGCTTTAAGGGGCAAAGGAGAGAAGGAAGTGACTTGAACTGGACTAAGCCTTGTTGATATGACTATATATTACAGATATTGTTATTTATAAGCAATGTTGTATGGGTAACACATAACAACTTTCTCTCTTTCATTTGGAAAGGTCATGGAACAGATCCTTTTGGAAGCAATGCCAAGGCATGTGCAAAATAAGAGACAGCCAACATGGCTTCACCAAGGGCAAATCATGCCTGACCAATCTCGTGGCCTTCTATGATGGAGTGACTGCATCAGTTGACAAGAGAAGAGCAATCGATGTCATCTACCTAGAATTTTGCAAGGAGTTTGACACAGTTCCACATGACATCCTGGGGTCAAAATTAGGGAGATGTGGATTTGAAGGGTGGGCCATTCAGTGGATAAGGAATTGTCTTGAAGGTCGCAGTTGACAGTGATGATCAATGGCTCTATGTCCAGGTGGAGGACAGTGGTGTACCTCAGGGGTCTGTCCTTGGACTGATACTGTAATATCTTTATCAATGATATAGACATAGGGATAGAGTGTGCCCTCAGCAAGTTTGCAGATGACACTAAGCTAAGTGGTGTAGTTGATACTGCAGAAGGAAGGGAAGCCATCCAAAGGGACCTGGACAAGCTTGAGAAGTGGGCCCAAATGAACTTAATGACATTCAAAAAGCCTAAGTACAGGGCTCTGAACCTGTGTTGGGGCAATCCCAGACATGAGTACAGACTGGGAGAAGAACTAATTGAAGGTGGCCCTGCAGAGAAGGACCTGGGGTTTCTGGTGGATGAAAAGCTTGACATGAGCCAGCAGTGCATGCTTCCAGCCTAGAAAGCCAACTGCATCCTAGCCTGCATTAAAAGAGGAGTGGCCAGCAGGTCAGTGGAGGTGATTGGGCACCTCTACTCTGCACTCATGAGGCCCCACTTGGAGTACTGTGTCCATGTCTGGGGTCCTCAGAACAAGAAGGATTTTGACCTGTTAGAGCAGGTGCAGAGGAGGGCCACGAAGTTGATCAGAGGGCTAGAGTACCTCTACTATGCAGAAAGGCTGAGAGAGCTGGGGATGTTCAACCTGGAGAAAAGAAGGCTCCAGGGAGACCTCATTGCAGCTTTTCAATACTTAAAGGGGGCTTATACAAAAGAACTATATATATCATTTATTTATTTATTTATTTATTTATTTATTTATTTTTCTCAGATAATAATAGGAAAGGAGAAATTATTTTAATCTAAAAGAGGGGAGATTTAAATGAGAAGTTAGAAGGAAATTCCTCACTCAGGATGTTGAGGCACTGGAACAGCTTGCCCAGAGAAGTTGTTGATGCCCCATCCCTGGAAGTGTTCAAAGCCAGGTTGGATGAGGCCCTGGGCAACCTGATCTAATGGGTGATACCTCTGCCCATGGCAAGGGGGGTGGAATTAAAGTCCATTCTAACCCAAGCTATTCTATGATTCTGTGATTTTGGAAATGCTCCATTTTGCCTTTGACTCTTACTTCCAGAGTGGTATACTGATTTTCTGTGTACTACCGTGTCTGATAGTTAATAACATCTTCATATTGCCTTATCCTACATTTGTATCTATTAACACCTTTATGTTTCTTTTCTTTTTATCTGTAAGGTTGTTATAGTTTTTGATGATGGTACTATGACAGGTTATTTGGTGTTTGGCAGGTTGTTTCCTGATTGTGTTTTCACATCTGCTTTTCAATGGTTATTCAATGTTAAATGCAACTGAAAAAGACTCGGTTTGTATCCTATGCTGATTTTTATGATGGTAAATTCCACCAAGTTGAGTCCTTTTAAAACATCCACATCCTCAGTTCTATCTTTCTTGA
The DNA here is from genome assembly GCF_011077185.1 of Oxyura jamaicensis. Taxonomy (NCBI): domain Eukaryota; kingdom Metazoa; phylum Chordata; class Aves; order Anseriformes; family Anatidae; genus Oxyura; species Oxyura jamaicensis. Next base: position 142,607,847 of record NC_048894.1, read on the forward strand.
TGATTTTTCCTCTTTTTGATAAGTTTATTGGCTAATTTAAACAGTTTATTTTTCTTAATTTTACTTTTTCCCATATGGCAGCATTTCTTTTTATTTCTTCTCTCTCTCTTTTTTTTTTTTTTTTTTTTTTTTGATGTTGTAGTTGCAATACTCATTTGCCAGTTCCAAGCAAAAATATTTGTATGCCTTTTTCAAACCACAGAGGTTTTAAGAATCTTTATTAATTCCTCAAGCAACCTAAAAAAAACTCTTTGATCATCAATAGAACAAAATATTAAAGATATTATTTTTAAAATGAATGTAAGACAGAAATAGTTTTTCCTTTAAACTTAAAATGCATTTAGTTCATTGGTAAATAAGGAAAATAATGCTTAGTATAATTTCTGTGTTTCTGAGTGTACCATTGAATTGTAAAAATATTATGATTAGACAACAGGATGAAAGTTTTACTTTCTATGTATACAGTGTCAGCTAATAAAAATATAGCACTTCGGAGACTGAATTTCAAAGCCCTATTTCTCATTCACATGTTTTCTGACCTTCCATTAATAGTTTATGTCTATTCATTTATTTGTTTCCAAACTGGATATAGCTGAATATTATGAATACTACATCCACTGTATGGTTGTGATTATACAGGGAAATTTGTGAAAGGTTAGGAACATGTTAAGTGAATCTAAATGAAATAAAGTGTGTGGAATTATGTATTTGGAGAGGAAAGAGAATAGAAAGGAAGATGGCTAGTATTTTCTATATCATCATTTTTCATTTAATTTAACTAATTATGTTTTTTTCTCTCTGGTGGATTTTGAATGACATTATTTTTGTATTCAGGACTTTAATCATTTTCTAAAACACAGCACTAATGCATGTTATACAATCACTGAGTATTTTTAAGATCCCCAAACTCCTGCTGGCACTGCATAATTTGAGCATATACAAATAGAAAAAAAAAAAAGTCATTAACACCTACATTGTACATTTCTTGTTTATATATGATCAAGATTAATACTGAATCAAAGCCCATCTTATTCATTTACTCAATTGTTCCATTCCAAAATCTAATGAAACATCTTTTCTAATCTAGAATCTTTGAATGCCTTCACTCAGAACTGAACTTCATTCATTAAAAAATAAACAGGGAGACACATGCATAAATTCAGTACAGAGGAACTCACAAATATAGCTTTTTTTTTTTTTTTTTTTTTTTTTGGATCAGAAATATAGTGTTTAGTTTTTCAGGTTTAAACTTTTGTTTAAGCAGGTTTAATCAGGTTTTAACTTTATATATAAGCAACAATAACTAACTTTATATATAAGCAACAATAACTGCAAGCAATTTTGATCATCAAAAGATACTAAGTCCATAATACAACAATCTTAGCACTGCAGGTAAATTGTGTTCACTTTATAAAAGTACAATCAATGACTGCAGACTAGTTTATCAGAAGCTTCATATCTCCTATTCCCAGCACTGGCATGATGTGCTGATGTTAAGCACTGAGCACTTCTATGTTGATTTTTTTTTTTTTTAATAAATCTATATGTTCTTTGATAACACATTTATTAATCAGATTAAATCTATCAATAAATTCTACTAATTTTTCAGTCTTATAATGGAAATAGCATGGCCAGCAGGTCCAGGGAACTGATTGTCCCCCTGTACTCAGCTCTGGTGAGACCGCACCTCGAGTACTGTGTTCAGTTTTGGGCCCCTCTCTACAAGAAGGACATGGAGGTGCTTGAGTGAGTCCAGAGAAGGGCTACGAAGCTGGTGAGGGGTCTGGAGAACAAGTCTTACGAAGAGCGACTGAGGAAGCTGGGGTTGTTTAGCCTGGAGTAGAGGAGGCTCAGGGGCGACCTTATCGCACTTTACAGGTACCTGAAAGGAGGCTGTAGCGAGGTGGGGGTTGGTCTATTCACCCACGTGCCTGGTGACAGGATGAGGGGGAATGGGCTAAAGTTGTGTCAGGGGAGGTTTAGGTTGGATATTAGGAAGAACTTCTTTACTGAACGGGTTGTTAGTCACTGGAATATGCTACCCAGGGAAGTGGTTGAGTCACCATCCCTGGAGGTCTTTAAAAGACATTTAGATGTAGAGCTTCCCTGGTAACTGCTAATAAGAACTTATTTAATTTCATCTGTCATTTTTTTCCTATGACGCTTTAGAGAGAGAAAGGTCTCCCATATTTTCCATACTGATCCTTTTTTTTTTTTTTTTTTTTTTTTTAATTAATATTTCTCTTTAATTCAGCTGAGTTTATTTCTGAAGAGCTAAAAGTGAGCCAAATCCTAACTTTCTCTCTGAATACAAAGAGTATTGAACAATATTCTTGCAAACTTTTCACTGCTGTTAGCAGTGTTCATCCAGAATAACACCTGCAGGCATAACAGACCTACAGTGAATTTGAAGTAATTGGTCTCCTCAGTACCATGGCAGGCTCCCTGAGGAATCAAAAAACTATAGGTGACAAATGGGAAATCGGTGAATTATAGATCACTGTTCTTTGCATCCTTATGAAGAAGAACTAGTAGAGAACCCATCTGAGTGAAGTGATCCTTAGTAGGAACACTGCTGAGAGGACTTACTGAGGCACTAATACAGTGCATGCAATGAGACTAGAGAGCAGCAAAACTCTTCCTTTCTGCCTGTCCTAGTGGATTCTTGTGCTGCCGTCTTAGGTTGTTCAGGCTGCACAAATTCAGGGGTTCAGTGAAATCTTATCACTTCCTTAATTAACTAATACATCTGAGAGCCAGCCTAATTTTTTTTATTATTTTTTTATTTTTTTCTGCTTCCCTCATACTTGTGCCTCATCTCTCTCATTTAGCTCAAGTCCCTTTGTGTTCTGTAACAGTCCTTGGAAGGTCTGGATCAGATTGAGGTTAGAGAATCAGCCTGATTTTTATGACCAGGACAAATGGAAACTGTGAATATCCTCTTAAAAAACTTGAGTAAAATCAACTTCTCCTGGCACCTGATGTTTAGAAGAAAGCAAAAGGAAATTCTACCGTTTTCCAGATGGAATGAATTGACTGCAGTAGTTGAATCTTATGTTCTTTTGTTGATACTTTTTATGAGAAACACATGATTTATGTGTATATCAGAAGCAGACAGATACACTTTTCCTAAAACAAACAAACAAATTAAAAAATATATGTATCTTTCAGTGAGGAGAAATAAAATGAAAAATCTTCTACTTAAAAACAAACAAACAAGCAAACAAAAAACAACTTAGAAATCATTCACCAGACAGTTCCAGTGTTTACCACAGAAATCTTATGTCACTGCAAGCCCCTGGAAATAGTACAAAATGGAAAAAAATGTGCAAATAAGAGAGTCAGCCTGAAGAAGAAAATGGGCATTTGGGAAACAAAATCTACAACTTGGAACAATTTAGAAACATTCTATTCATAATCTTTCTGTTTAATAACATTTTTTGTTTGTTGGTTTTCAAAGCTTGATAGATATTCCCTGTGGAAAGAAGAGGACGCATAATTCCCTTTATTAGATGTCATAAACAAATAATTAATTTTATTGTAATTATTCTGATTAGGCTGAATTCTAAATAGTTTTAAACCTAGTTTGAAATGAAATTAAAAATTTTTTGCTAGTTCTCAGAGCAAACTGGGTGTAAATTGAAATGAAAGGAAAGGAATCTATGGAAATGTGTCAGAGAGTTTGCTGACAGCTATGTGTAAGAGTTACATCTTTGTCTCCAAACTCAAGAAGTCAGTCTTTAAACAGCAAGTATTTTTGGTATCTTGAACATATAGACTTCTATCTTAAAGGAGGCTGTAGCGAATTTTCAAGATCTGGTGCAATAAGGCTGCATAATAAGACACGTACATGTTTCAAAGCTGGTCATGGAACCTTTGATTTTCTGTTCAGATTGTTCATACATATTTTCATACATATTTTCTTGTGGACACATTCCTGATACAAGCTAGGATGCCATTGTCCTGCTTGAACACCTGGGCACACTGCTGGATCATGTTCAGGCAAGCATTGATCAGTTCCCCAAAATCCTTTTACTCTGCACAGCTTTCTAGCCACTCTCCCCTAAGCCTGTAGTATTGCATGGGGTTGTTGTGACCAAAACGCGGGACATGGCACTTATCAATGTTGAACCTCATCCCATTGGCCTCTGTCCATTGTCCCATCCTGTGCAGGTCCCTCTGTAGGGCCATCCTACCCTCCTGCAGATTGACATTTCCCCCTAACTTGATGTCATCTGCAAACTTACTGAGAAGGAATTGACTGAAAATCAATTCCCTCATCCAAATCATCAATAAAGATATTAAAGAGGATAGGCACCCAACATCAGGGCCAGTGGAGCAATGGATAACGCATCTGACAACGGATCAGAAGATTGTAGGTTCTGACTCCTGCCTGGCTTGCATGGCCCTTTTGGGGATGTTTAAGGAAAGGCTGGACCTCTTGTTTAGGGACATGGTTCAATGGGTGACATTGGTAGGAGGGTAATGGCTGGACAAGATGATCCTGAAGGTCTTTTGCAACCTTAACGATTCTATGATTCTATGAACACTGACCCCCAGGGAACACCACTAGTGACTGGTCGCCAGCTCTCCATTCACCACTACTCTCTGGGCCCAGCCATCCACCTAGTTTTTAAGTGAGCAAAGAGTGTACCTGTCCAAGCCATGGGCTTCCAGCTTTTCCAGGAGAACACTATGGGGGACTATGTCAAAGGCCTTTCTAAAGTCTAAGTAGACTACATCAACAGCCTTTTCCTCATACACCAGGTGGATCACCTGGTCATAGAAGTAGATGTGGTTCATCAGGCAGGACTTGCCTTTCATGAACCGATGCTGACTGGGCCTGATCCCCCATTTGTCTCACATATGTTACATGATTGCATTAAAGGTAACCTGCTTTATCACCTTTCCTGGCACTGAGGTCAGGCCTGTAGTTCTCCAGGTCCTCCTTATGACCCTTCTTATAGATGGGTGTCACATTAGCAAGTCTCCAGTCGTCTGGGACCTCTCTGAATTACCATGACTGTTGATATATGATGGAAAGCAGCCTAGAAATCACATCCACCAACTCCCTAAGCACCCTTGGGTGGATCCAATCTGGCCCCATGGACTTGTAGCAGTCCAGGTGGAGCAACAGGTCTCTAACTCTTTCCACCTGAACTGTGGGGTGGGCTGTTCTTCTGCTCCTTGTGCCAGACTTCCAGGTCAGGAGGCTGAGTACCCTGAAGATAAGTGGTCTAGCTAACAAAGACCACTAGTAAAGATGGACAAAGACATCTAGTAAAGAAGACATTAAGAACCTCAGCCTTTTCCTTATCCTCAGTAGTCTTGTTCCCCTCTGTGTCCAGTAAAGAATGAAGGTTCTCCTTGGCCTGCCTCTTGCCGTTAATATATTTATAAAAACATTTTTTTTATCCTTCACCATAGTGTCCAGGTTGAGCTCATACTGGGCTTTGGCCTTCCTGTTTTTTTCTCTGCATATGCTGTCAACTTCCTTGTACTCTCCCTGAGTTGCCTGCCCCTTCTTCCACCAAACATAAACTCTCCTTTTCTCTTGGACACTCAGCAAAATTATCTGTTCAGCCACGCCGGTCTTCTTCCCTGCCAGCTTACCTTACGGCACACAGGGACAGCCTGCTCCTGTGTCTCTAAGACTTCCTTCTTGAGGAGCATCCAGCCTTCCTGGATCCCTCTTCCTTCAGGACTGACTCCCAAGAGACCCTCCCTACCAGAGTCCTAAACAAATCAAAGTCTGCCCTCCGGAAGTCCAAGGTAGCAGTTTTACTGACACCCCTCCTGACTTCAAAAAGAATAGAGAAGTCTCCCATGTCATGGTCACTTTGCCCAAGACAACTCACTACCACCACATCTCCCACCAGTCCTTCTCTGTTCATGAACAGCAGGTCTAGTGGGGCACCCCCTCTGATAGGCTCACTAAGCAGCTGAGTCAGGAAGCTGTCTTCCACGCACTCCAGGAACCTTCTAGTCTGCTTCCTCAGGGCTGTATTGTATTTCCAGTTTATGTCTGGGAAGTTAAAGTCTCCCATGAGGACAAGTGCTGGTGATTGAGAGACTTCTGCCAGATGCTTATATAACACCTCATCCATCTCTTCATCCTGGTTTGGCGGTCTATAACAGACCACCACCGGCATGTCCACCTTGTAGGGCAACCCCCTGGATCCTTATCCACAGGGACTCTACCTTATCATTCCCAACCCTGAGCTCAACAGCATCAAAACATTCTCTAATATAGAGATCCACGCCACCACCCTTCCTTAGTTACCTGTCCCTTCTGAAGAGCTTGTAATCATCCATTGCAGCACTCCAGTCATGGGAGCAGTCACACCATGTTTCAGTGACGGTGACTAGGTCATAGTTTTCCTGCTGCACAATGGCTTCCAGCTCCTGCTATTTGTTGTGCATGTATATGGTGTAGATGCACTTGAGTTACGCCATTGCCCTCACCCCCAATCCTGAGACTACTCACCCAGGCTCAACTCTGTTGAGCCTCATTTCCTCCCTGTCCCCCTTTGTACTTAGTTTAAAGCCCTCTCCATGAGCCCTGCCAGCCCCTGGGCTAGAATCCATTTCCCTCCCTGTAGTGGGTTTACATGGCAAGGTTTTTGTAGCAGGTGGCCATAGGGGTGGCTTCTGTGGGAAGGATCTAGAAGCTGCCCCATGTTTGGTAAGGGCCCCACTCCTTACCAGAGCTGAGCCAATAAGTGATATTGTTTTGCACCTCTGTGAGAGCATATTTAAGACAGGGAAAAAACAAAACAAAACAACAACAACAACAAAAAAAAACGCTGCACACAGCAGCTGGGAGAGTGAAAGGAGTGAGGAACAGCCTTGCAGGCACCAAGGTCAATGAAGAAGGAGGGGGAGAGGTGCTCCAGGTGCCGGAGCAGAAGTCCCCTGCGGCCTGTGGTGAGAACCATGGTGAAGCAGGCTGTCCCCCTGCAGCCCATGGAGTACCACGGTGGAGCAGGATTCCATGCTCCAGCCCGTGGAGGAGACCATGGTGGAGCAGGTGGACCTGCACTGTCGGAGACTGGCCTGTGGAAGACCCCTGCTGGAGCAGATTCTGGGCTGGACCTGTAGGTCATGGAGAGGAGACCATGAAGGTGCAGGTGACCTGGCAGGAGCTGCTGCCCATGGGGGATCCAGGTTGGAGCAATTTGCTCCTGAGGGATGGACCCCGCAGTACAGACCCATATCTGGAGCAGTTCTTGAAGATCTGCTGCCTGTGGGAAACCCATGCAGGATCAGTTCAGCAAGGACTGCATCCTGTGGGAGGGACCCCACTGCACAGGTGACTGAGAAGGAGCGGTGGAGAAGAAGTGCTAAAGACTGACCATAACCCCCATTCCCCTGCGCCGCTCAGGGGGAGGAGGTGGAAGAGGGTGGATGGGGGGGAAGGTGCTTTTGGTTTATTTCCTTTGTTTCTTGCTTCTCTAGCTTGTTAGTAATAAGAAACAAATCTGTCTCCCTATGCTGAGTCTGTTTTGCCCATCATGGTAATTCCTGCATGATCTCCCTGTCCTTATCTTAACCCTTTGAGCCCTTTTCATTGTGTTTTCTCCCGGTTCCTCTTTGAGGAGGGGAAGTGAGAGAGCAGTTGTGGTGGAGCTCAGCTGCCCACCTGAGTAAACCCACCACACTCCTTGAGAGAGGTGGGACACATAGGCAGTAATCAGGGCAGGTGCTGAGTAAGCCTCCCCATGATCCAAACCCACAAAATTCCTGTGATGGCACCAGCCTCTCAGCCATGTATTAATCAGCTGGGCCTTCCAGGTCTGCTCAGTATCCCTCCCCACTACTGAAGGGTTAGAGGAAAACACCATGTGCTCACTCTTTCCATCCAGTAACTTCCCCAGTCCCCTGAAGTCCCTTTTGATAGCCTTCAGGCTTCTCTCAGCAATTTCATCACTGCCAGCCTGAATTATCACTAAGGGGTAATAATAGGAGGGGTGAACAAGGTCAGGAAGTTTCCCGGTAATGTCCCTGACCTGGGCCCCAGGTAGGCAGCAGACTTCCCTATGGGTAGGGTCCAGCCAATGTATGGGGCCCTCTGTTCCCCTCAGAAGGGAGTCGCCTATGACCATTACCCTTTTTTCCTTCTTGTTGGAGGAAGTCTTGAGGTGTAGAGTCAACTTTGCCCTAGACAGTCTCCTGGGTGGACTTTGTACCACATCCTTATCCCCTGTCCCTCAAGCTCCAGGGCCTCATACCTATTGTGTAAGGGCACCTGGGGAGGCAAGGCGGGTAGGGAGGGGACTCACCTGTGACACTAAGCAGGGACCTGTTTCCATTTCTCTCCATCTCTCAGGTCCCCTGACAGCAACAGGGCAGTGGTCCACCAATATTTAGGCTATGTCAACCCCGGTGCCTTTCTCTCGGGCATGGCAGGGAGTGCTCCATTGGTCTAACTCCTGCTCACTCTCCCTGGTAGTCCTTAATCTCTCTACTTCCTCCTTGAGCTCTGCCACCAGGCTGATCAGATCCTCCACCTGCTTGTACCTCATTCCGGCAGTATCTCTGTCACCCTCCATTGGTAGCAACAGGCTCAGGCAATCCCTGAAGCCAGAGACCTGAACAGACACATCTTTGGGCAGGCACTTAGCCTGGGTTGCCACAGTATTTTTGGTAAGCATTTTAGTGAGCGCTTGCTGCCTGGTGGTGACCATGGCTGGGCTTGCTGTCCAGGAGGTACCTGGTAGGTGAGGTGGTCTCCTGAGTGGAGAGGGATACTCCACCCTCCCTGCACAAACTGCTGTGCCAGCTGCCATGCCAAATGCCATGCCACACCCTTACTGACGTACCACACCCTGTTAGCCCACCCTGTTTACCACACTCCCTAGGGGCTGCCTTTGTACAGTGGTGGTGGTGGGCTGCTGGCTCCACTGAAGCCTTGTCAGCCACCCTCGTGAAGGCTGCTGGATCCTGGCAGCTCCTTCAGCTGCCTTGTGTGGCCTTGATGCAGATAACTACCTGCCCGCAACAATCCCCTGTTCTACTGCAGAACATGACTGCCTTGGAGCCAGTCACCTGGTGAGTGGCTGAGTATTGGAATTATATTTTGAAGCCTTTTAATGATGATATCCATTTACCACTCCTGTTTGTAACTCTGCCCAGGACTTTCCAGTAACTAATCTCACCCTCAAATTGAAATCAATTTACTTTAAGAGAGGCTTCTCTCTCCACCTCTTTAATAATACAAATACCAACCTATTTCTCACCCAGCTGGCTCTTGTTAGATTTGCATAGCTGAATTGTTGGAAAACTGCCTTTTGTATTAAAGATACAGAATGATTTTATATAAAAGTTTAGATTGATTCATGGATAAGTAAAAGAGATTCTTCCTTCCACCAAGCTCCCCCCCTCCTCCCTCCTGCCTAACCTGGCTAGATCATTTGCTTCTACTTTCAGGCAAGAGGTAGGTATGTAGACAGTAGAAGCTTATTTTTTCCAGGGGAAGAACATAGTGTATCTTCTGTAATGGAAGTACAACAAAAATAAACTGGACTGAAGAAGACAACATATCAAGAAAATATATATCCTGGGCTGTATTTAGAAAGATACAAAGCTCCAAGTTCAAAACAAACAAACAAACAAAAACTAAGTAGGAAATATTGCTATCTAAATTCAGAGTATGAGAGTAAGTTTAAAACAAACACACAGAATTTTACGTATTGGCTTCAAAACAAAAAGGAGCTTCAGAAAGAGTTCAGATTAAAACATGAAGTTTCAATTTGACAGTTTTCTATGCCTAGTACAAAGTCTTACTAAAAACTCAGAAATGGAGAAATGATGAAAAGACTATTTGCACAGGAGGCGTTCCTCCCATGTTTTTTTGGATGTTTTACCTCCAATCTGCTAAATTAATTATTCACATGTGAGCTATATGTCTCCATTATGTCAATGGAAATCTAATCAGGATAGTCAATAGATCTTGGAGGGCAATTTGGTTGAGCTGGTGTCTGAGTATTTCTGTAGATTCTGTTGCTAGCTCTGTATTGACTGTCCTGGGAGTTTAGACACTCAGCTCATATGGGGACCCCTATATTTAGACAGAAAAAAATAGGTGTTTAAATTTGGAACTGAATTTCACTTAATCTGCCATGAAATAATGGTATCAGTAAAACATGGGAGCACTATATCATATACGCATACTGAAATAAAACATACAGAAAATATATATATATATATTTCTAAAAATAAAAATCTTTATCTTGATAAGAAGAAAGAAGGCAGTATAAGAAGTATAAGCAGTATAAGAAGTATAAGCTTCTATCCACAGCATTACAACCTCACGGATTAGACTCGTCTTTTTCATTTTACACAATAGAACTTAAAGTATACTTTTCTACTTTAATACTATCTTGTGGTATGGGTTGCATCAAATTATAGTCTTCCTGGTTTTTCTGCTGTTTTCTTTTTTCTTTTCTTTTTTTTTTTCTTTTTTTTTTTTTTTTTTTTACTTTTTTTTTATTTTTTTTTTTTTTTTTTCTACCTATTTTACTAAATGTTGTGAGATATTGTTCAGAATGTTTCAAATTATACTACATAAAGTCAAAGTGACAGTGGTCTAAGTAAATGAAGGACAGCCTTAATATGTCCCTCTGAAACTATTTTGCCTTCTAGCTCTTCAATATTTTCACAACTGATCACACCAAAATTCATTTGGCCCTGTCCTGTTAGCTAGATTTTATTTCAAAGATCCACTATTTTGGTTGGAAAATAATAAAGAGAAAGAAGTGTGAAAATGGGATGTTGTCACAGTTGAGACAGTTTTTTTTTTTTTTTTTTTTTTATATAGATCTTGAGTTCCTGTGGTGGTTTACGCAGCAGGGCAGCTGAACTCCACCACAACCACTCTCTCACTCCACCTCCTCAAAGGGAAAAGGGGAGAAAATATGATGGAAAGGGCTTAAGGGTTGAGATAAGGACAGGGAGATCACAACAATTATTGTCACAGGCAAAACAGACTCAACATAGGGAGATTAATATAATTTATTACCTATTACAAGATAGAGAAGTGAGAGACAAAGAAACTATAAACACCTTCCCTTCATCCACCTTCTTCTACCTCCTCTCCCTGAGAAGTGTGGAGGAACAGGGGTTGTGGAGAGCCTGTAACACTTTGTCTCCACTGCTCCAACATGAGGTCCCTCCCATGGGATACAGTCCTTCCTGAACTGATCCTTCATGGACTTACAAGGAAAGTAATAAATGTACATCAACAGCATTTAATCTGGCGTATAATTTGTCTGAGAGGATGCTATAGTTACTAGCACTAGAGATAATTTACTTATCCCTTCTGGGAAACCCTTACTAGCTTTTAATTACATGTGGAAGTTAAAGAGTGTCTGCAAAAGATTTAAAGGAAACAGCACATCAGAGTATTCTGTAATCCTGTCTAAGGATACTGTCATGAAGTATAAATAAGTGTGTTTTAAAAGCTTAAAAGAAGACAGAATTAAACTTAACCTTCTGAAAACCCTGGTAAAGATCTTAAGTTTTGAACTAGTGGGAAAAATATTAGGGACTTTTTTTTTTTTTTTTTTTTTTTTTTTTTTTTTTTTTTTTCTGTGAGTTAAGAAACACAGAATAGTTGAGAATGGAAGCCTCTGGAGGTCAACTACAACCACCAAAGCAGGGTCACTGAGTGCAAGGGACTCGGGTATATGCCCAGCTCAATTTTGAATAACTCCAAGAAAGGAGAATCCACAACCTCTCTGGGCAAACCTATTCCATTGCTCATTTACCTACACAGTGTCTATATATTTGCTTACATTTAAACAGAATTTTCTATATTTTTGGTTTTGCCCGTTACCTCTTGTGCTGTCACTGAGCACCAATGAGAAGCGTCTGTTTTCATCTTCTTTAGTCCCCTCTATCAAATATTTACACACATGGATAAGATCCCCCTGAGCCTTCTCTTCTCTAGATTGGAAGGTGCTGGTTCTCCTAGTCTTTCCTTAATTTCATATACCCCAGTCCTCTAATCATCTTTGTGGCCCTTCTCTGGCTCAGTCCAGTATGTTCACGTCTCTCTTATCCTGGGGAGCTCAGCACTGGACACAACACCTGGGTATGTCTCACCAGGGTTAAGCAGAGGGGAAAGACCCTCTACCTGCTGGCAATATTCTGCCTAGTGCAGCCCAGGAGGCTGTGGATTGTTTGTCATGGGTAGAAAATGATATACACTTAACTCAGAAGGGAGAAACAGCAATATGATTTATTGATAACAAAACTTATGTGAAATAAAAAAAAAGACTTGATGATGGCAAGGTACAGCTGGTTATAATTGGAAGATACACTTAATTACACACTGTATAAAAGAACCTATATATTACTCAAAGACACTAAAATAAAGACATTATATACTACATACTACATAGGGACTGCATAAGGAACTAGTTTAGGCAACATTACATCAAGGAAACCCTGCCATTGGGTCACAAGGTTCAAAGTGTATCCCTTCTTTTCTAAATTCCTGGTACTGACAAAGTAAGGAGCCTAGCAGGAGCCTAGGTGCAGCTGAATCCACTCCTAGGCCCAGACTTGGTCATCAGTTTATGTCTAAAGGACATAATTATGCTATAATTATGCATTATGCAAATCCTTTTTGCTACTTAGCTCAGATTATAAAGTGCAATGACAAAGCAGTGTGTTAGAACACTGTTACTTTCCCATTCCACTTACTGACTTTCTGTAGCAAAAAAGGTCTTCTCAACCTGCAGAAATAAATTTGGGAGGTCTTCCCGTCCAAGGAGAAGTCCTGGCACGCATCCCACTGTTGTGTTGGGAAAGCTCAAAGGGCTCTTGGACTACTCACTGTTTATGGTGTAAGATGGTTAATTTATGGTCGTGTTTGCATACAGTGTTATTTATTTTTTCCAGATTTGGCCAGCCCTGTGGTTTGGGAGGGGGATCAGGTGGGGTAGGTGGCAAGGTATTCATTGCTCAAATTAGCCCTAAGTTATTTGTCTTCTGTCTCCCCTGAATCAATCACAATCAGACACATTCATCATAACTGCCCTTGATGGTTATCTGTTTAGGCTGGATTATATACTGGGGAGTGGGAAGGAGGTGGGAAGGGAGGGAGGGAGAGGGAGTATGCCATCATGCTGTTTTTGCTGCAAGGGCAAACTGTTGGCTCATGGTCAGCCTGTTGTTCACCAGAACCACCAGCTCCTTTTCTCCAAAGCTTCTTTCCAGAAAGCTGCACCCCAGTGTGTGTATGGGCTTATTACTCTTTAGGAGCAGGACTTGGCTCCCCTTTTTGTTGAATTTCATGAAGTTGTTGTCATCTCATTTCTGCAGCCTGTCAAGCTTCCTCAGAAAGCTGGCTTGACCATCTGTTGTGTCAGTCACTTATACCAGTCTTGTATCATCTAGAAACTTGCTGAAGGTGTTCTCTGTCCCATTATCCAGGTCATTCATTAAGATCATAATATCACAGAATCATAGAATATCCTGAGTTGGAAGAGACCCACAAGTATCGAGTCCAACTCCTAGGTCCCAAAAGGATCACCCCAAAAATCAGACCATGTGTCTAAGAGCATTATCCAAATGCTTCTTGAACTCCAGCAGGCTTGGTAACATGACCACTTCCCTGCAGAGCCTGTTCCAGTGCCCAACCACCCTCTCAGTGAAGAACCGTTTCCTCATATCCAGCCTGAAACACCTCTGTTGCACCTTCAAGTCATTTCCTCAGGTCCTATCGCTGGTCACCAGAGAGAAGAGATCAGCGCCTGCCCCTTCAGTCCCCCTCATGAGGAAGCTGTAGACTGCGATGAGCTCTCCCCTCAGTCTCCTCTTCTCTGGGCTGAACAATCCAAGTGACTCCAGCCACTCTTCATATGTCTTCCGCTCCACAGCCTTCACCATCTTTATAGCCCTCCTTTGGACATTTTCTAACAGTTTTGTATCTTTCTTATACTGTGGTGCCCAAAACTGCACACAGTACTCAAGGTGAAGCCACACCAGTGCAGAGGAGAACAGGACAGTCACTTCCCTTGACCAGCTAGCAATGCTGTGCCTGATGTACCCCAGGGAATGTTTGGCCCTTCTGGCTTTCAAGGCACACTGTTGGCTCATGTTCAGCTTGCTGTTGATCTAAACCCCCAGATCTCTTTTTGCAGGGCTACTCTCTACCCTCTCATTCCTCTGTTTGTTTGTATTACTAAGGTACAGAATACAGCACTTGCTCTTGTTAAACTTCATATTGCTGGTGACTGTCCAACTCTCTAACTTGTTTAGGTCTCTCTGCAAGACCTCACCACCCCTGATGGAGTCAACAGCTTCACCTAATTTGGTATCATCCACAAACTTGCTCAAAAAACCTTCAAGTCCAAATTGTTTATTAAAACATTGAAGAGGTCCTAAAATGGAGCCCTGGGGAACCCCACTAATGACAGGTATATAACCTCATTTACAAGAACCCTCTGGGACCAACCAGTCATCCAATTGTTCACCCATCTTATTATGCTTTTATCTAACTGTATTCTGTTTATTTTGTACAGTATTAAAAGCTTTTCTGAAATCCAGAAAGATTACATCAACTGTCTTCCTTTGGTCAACTAGCTGGGTGATCTCATAAAATGAAATCAAGCTTGTTAAACGTGACCTTCCCCTTTGGAACTCATGTTGGCTGTTACGAATGACTGCATTGTCCTTCAGGTGTTTTTCAGCAACTCCCAGCATAATCTCCACAATTTTACCAGGCACTGAAGTGAGACTGACGGGATCTTCTTTCTTGCCCATATTGAAAACTGGGATGTCAAACTGTATTGGCCCAAGCCTGGACCCTTGGGGTACAACACTAGAGACTGGCCCCCAGCTGAACTTTTTGCTGCTGTCCACATTATTTGAGCCTGGAAGTTCTGATTTTCCATTCACCTCACTAACCATGTATCTAGCCTTTATTTCATCAGCTTGCCTATGAAGACATGATGGAAGTCTGTGCTGAATACCTTACTGAAGTCATAAACAATTTCCCTCATCTACTGAGCCAGTCATCTAGCTGTAAAAATTATCCAGTTGGTCCAGCATGATATTCCATTCATGAGTACATGCTAAACAGTCTCAGCCTCCTTCTTGTCCTTCATATGTTTGGAAATGACCTCTACAAGTTCTTTGCAAGCTTCAGCTCCAGATGGCCTTTGGTTTTCCTAGATACATCCATGCATGGTCAGTATCTCTATATTGCTCCCATGCCAGCTGTCCCTTCTTCCACCTCTTTTATACTTCCTTTTGATATTTGAAATTTACCAGTAGTTTCTTATTTATCCATGCAGGTCTTCTGCCGCCCTTTCTTGACTTCCTACTCATCAAGATGAACCATTCTTGAGTTTGGAGAAGGTGATCGTTGAAAGTCATTCACTTCTCCTGGATCTCTGTTCTCTCCAGAACTCATTACCATGGGATTTTCCCCTCAACAGGCTAGTTTTCTCTTCTGAAGTCCAAAGACTTTTTTTTCTGGTTTCTACCTCTTGGGATCCAGAACTCCCCCATCTCACATTCACTAGAGCCAAGGTTGCCCCGGTCCTCACATCTCTAATTAGGTCTTCCTTATAAGGTCCAGAAGAGTGTCCTGACTGTCTTCTTGATTACCTGTGTTAGGAAGTTGCCATCAATGGACCCCAAAAACCTCCTGGATTTATTATGTCCTGCCATGTTATTGTGCCACCAAGTTTCCTGG
>NC_048894.1:142623655-142635024 GCF_011077185.1 Oxyura jamaicensis
GGAGGGGGAACAATTTCTTGCATGAGGTTCAGTATCTGTGAACATAAACCTTCTTTAAACCTTCTTCCAGTTGTCATCTGCTTTTGTCTGGACAAACAGTCTGTAGCAGACACCCACCACCATGACACTCAGGTTGATCTGCTTGCTAATTTTGACCCATGAACACTCAGCTTGCTCATTATCCATCCCAGCATCAATTTCTGTTGCTCCCTCACATCAAGAACAACTCCCCCTCCTTGACCTCTTGGGCTGTTCTTCCTAAAGATTATATATCCATGCATTTATAATCCTAGATACTTCTATATGTGTGTAACTGCCCAGGAATAGAATTATCGAAGCCTAGAGTATTTCAACATGACTATTTTTATGACAATAGGGCCTTGGGCTCCTACAGGTTTATGTTACAGCTAGGTAGGAATTATGTGAATGCAAGGATATCAGTGTATTCAGGTAAACCATAGAGGAACTATTTGTCTAATAAATCTCTCCTTATAGATCTAGCCCAAAGAACTACATTCTCTCTACTACACTAAAACAATTCAAGTTATTTTCTAAAATATGCTTTATGTTTTAATTGAAAAAGATGAAAAAATATACCACAGATATCATAGTTTGTTTTTAATAAAATAACATGAAAAATAGGAAAAAATATAGTTTAAGAGTAGATATATTCACACTTCATTCAATTAATGTGTAGTAAGAAACACATCTTATGTGCAAAACTCAAATTTAAAGTTAGTCTAATTAAAGTTTTAATAAACAAATCAGAGTTACTATTAATTCAGTTACAATATTAGCGTTTATAGTCTAACAATGATACTAACATTTACAGTCTAAATTTTTACAGCAAAAAAAAAAAAAAAAAGAAATATTTCAGTGCTAATATGGTTAAAATCATTATACACACACTTCCTAGTATTCTATACCTTTTATATGTTTTTATGTTTGCCTTAGAAGTGCCTCTGGAATCCTAAGGTCAGCAGGGCTTGTCTTCCACAAGAAAAATGGATGAGTGAGTTTGAGGTGAGTTGACTGATTTTTTTTGGCCAAAAAGGTTAAAACATTTTTAATGGGAGCTTTTTCCTGCTGCTTCTGAGAATTACCTGGTGCAACTTTACTGTTGTTGTTTTTGTTTGTTTTGTTGTTTCTTTTTACAAAGGATCATTGTTTTGTCTTTCATCATTCATATGCAATTTCTCTTTGTATCTTAATGATATGTATATATATATATGCTTTACATCTATTGGGCATTTTTTATTTGATAAGTTTTTTATTCATAAAACTACTTTTATGCAGCTCAGAAGACTATATTCCATTAATGCCCAGGATCACTTTTAGATGGTTATAGTTTGGAGCCTCATGTAACCTCTTATACCTACACTTTCAAGGCCTATGACATCATCCTACACTTGTACTTCTTTACATGGTATATTTTATTATAGGATAATTAAAACAAACAAACAAACAGACAAAAGCCTTGCTATTAATCTCCATTTACTACAGTATTTTTTCAAAATTATCATAAAAAGAGGTGTAGTAATTTCATAAAACTCAACTATAGCTAGATTCAGTAAGGTAGTATTCACCTGATTTTTAGAGAGTTGTTAGGGTGCAACAAGATAGAAATCTAGGCATTTTAGGATCAGCACAGGTGATTTTGACTCCTGTGGCCCTGAAGAGTTAATACATACTGTGTGTGTATAATACATAATGCCATGTTTACTGGGCTACAATAGAACATTGTCAAATGCTTCCATCTACCTGTGCAAAAAATAGGTATTTTGTGAGGGTGAATCCAAGACAGTCTGGGAAGAATTAAGATTTCCAGATTATTATTCAGGATTACTCTATATGTTTGTAGCTCACTCAAATCACAGTGAATCCAACCACAGTCTTTACTGGATGCATCTACATTATTGACAGGTGCAAAGCAAAGAAGGAAGGACAAACATTTGATTTGATGTGGTCTTTTTTTTTTTTTTTTTTTTTTTTTTTACAGGACTACTGTACATCCTCTGCCATCAAATTAGCAAAGATAAGTAAAATTACTACACTGAATGGAACAATCCCCAGTGGCAATACAGGCTGAGATATAGCTCTTCTGAAATACCTCTGGGGATTGTGGTGGGCAGGGAAATGAACATCAGTTAGCAGTGTCCCAGTGCAGCAAAGAAGACAAATCATGTCCTGGGATTCATCTGTGGATAGAGTGGATAAAGTAGTATGATTATTCTACTCTATTTGTTAATCATTAAACCACACCTGGAACAGTGTCGGTTTCCAGAGTTCAAGTGAGGGAAAAAATGAAAACATTGAAAGGGTCCAGTGGAGAGCCACGACTCTGATAACTACAAGACTGGAGAATGTGATAAATGAAAAAAGATTGAAGAAATCAGGTTCATCCAACATGGAGAGGAGAAGACTGTGTGTTTTTCTAATCGTAGTCTTCTAGTGCATAAAAAAGTCATTACAGAGAAGATAGAGATAATTCCTTCATAAGAATGCATGATAGCAGGCCACGAGGGAAAACATATACATTTATTCAGGGTAGTTTTCATCTAGATATAAGAAATATGTCCTATGAAAATAATGAAACCTTGCAATAATTTGCCCAGAGGAGTGGTTGAATCTCCTTCACTGGAAATATTCAAAACTGTTTTGACAGAGCCACAGATAACCCAATTTAATGACTGGTTTCAACAGAAATATTCACATGTGATATCCAGAGTTCCCTTCTAACCTGGAATTTTGTATGATTCTGTTATTTTCTATGAAATGGTATTGTTTATATATTTCAAGTATATGCAGGGGATTTGAAATATATGGTCTGAGGAAATATCAGTGTTAGAGCTATATTGTTGCAAGGAACTTTGAAGATCCAAAGAAACCCACTAGAATCATTAGATTAAAATGTCAGTAAGATATTTTTTTATTATAACAGTCAGCTTTGGATGTACCCTTAAGTGTTTCAAATTATTGAATTTTGTTAGGGGTGGGGTGGGGGGTGGGGTGGGTGTCTTTTCTAAGAATACCTAACATTATTGGTATTCTGTCTACACATTGGACTGGGATTTTTTTCATTTCAGACATCACTTGTAATTTGCTGCTGTGATTCCAGAAAAAGAACAACAACAAAAAGTTAATGGTTCTGGGAAAAAAAAAAAGAGAAGAGAGAGAGAGAGAAGACATTGCTACAGAATTGAGTTACATTAGCTATGTACTTTAGTAACAGAATATATATTGCATAAATGAAGACTTTATCTTAATTTTAATGAATATATGTAGATATTTTAACATAATTTTGAAATTATGCACAGAATATGTCAACAAAGAGCATAGAATATGTCAACACAACCATTCCTGATAACATAAGTGCAAGTGTGATTAGCTCTAATTTAATAGGCACTAATAAAATTGTGGAAAGCAAAAGGATTTGGATGTGTAAAGAGCTTTGTGTTAAAAAAGAAATGGAAAGAGGTACAGGAAATTCATTTAAAACACTCTGCTTTAAAAACAGAAGACCAATAAAAGACTTACTGTTCACCGGGGCTGACTGTGAATGTAAGGATAGCTTGAGTCTGTCTAGCATGTTAATCAAAAGACCATCCTTGGAAATAATAGGGTACATTTTTAGCATGTACACTAAATTGCCCACTCAGTAGGTTAGTGCTATCTATCATCAATGTAAAATTTTCTAAGGAGATATCAAATGTGGGGTGCATGTTTAGAGGATCCAAATACGTAATTTCTAATTTTTCACACAAAAGACCTTAAAATGCACAGGTAGATTGGGATTCACTTAATTCAACATTACCTATCACAGATCATACAGTGTATACCATCTAGGCTTCATCAATAGTTAGGGTGAAAGACAAACACCTGTTATTGATCCAGACAAAATTTTTAATTGACTACAGAAGTATCCTAAATGCATTTTAAGGCTATTATTAAGTGAAATCAATGCTATTCTGAAGTTAAAATGGATATATAAAATAGGAGAAAAAATGAAATGATAGGAACAAATATTTTTGAGCTTGATCCAAAGTCACTAAAGAAAATGAGAGTTCTTTTATTGACTTCGGGTTATTTCAATGTCTGTTATAGATACCCACTCACAGAAAGGTGGTGCTAGAGTGTAGAATATTTTACTTTAAAATTCCTTTTCACCATTTTGAAGTGTGATATGCCATGTCTTAATTTCAAACTGAAGTCTTCATTGACAAATTTACTTAAACTGAATTTACCTAATGAATTTAAATTTCATAAACTTAAAAAAAAAAAAAAAAAAAACAGTCACATTTTTTTAATAACAAATGAAGCATTTAAAATTATACAGAGCTAATTTTAAGAGGACAAAAATATGTGTACAGAATCATAGAATGACTTGGGTTGGAAGGAACCTTAAAGATCACATAATTCCAACCTCAGACTCTAGAACAGAGTCCCAAAAGTCCCATCCAACCTGACTGTGAACGGAACATCCAAGGACGGAACATCCACAACTTCTCTGGGCAACATGTTCCAGTGCATCACCAACCTCATAGTGAAGAACTTATTCCTTATATTTAATCTAAACTTATCCTCTTTTAGTTTAAAGCCATTACCCCTTGTCCTATCACTACACTATCATTACACTCCTTGGTAAAGTCATGTTTCTTGTAGACCCCCCTTTAGGTAAAGGAAGGCTCTTATAAGGTCTCCCTGGAGTCTTTTCTTCTCCAGTCTAGACAAACTCAACTCTTTCAGACTTTCTTCACAGAAGTGCTCCTGACCTCTGTTCATCCTTGTGGCCTTTCTTAGAGCTGCTCTAACAGGTCTATGTCTTTTGCTAGAGGCCCAAGAACTGAAACAGTACTCTTGGTGTGGCCTCATAAGAGAGGAAGAGAGAGAGTTGCCTCCTTCAAGTTTGAGATTTTCATCCACTAGTACCCCAAGTCCTTCTCCACAAGGCTGCCCTTGCCCATGTGAAGCACCTTGCGCTTGACCTTGTTGAACTGCATACCAGCTGTGCTTTAAATTTCCTTAGTAAAAGGTCTGTAGTTTTTGTAGTTAAATAAAAGCAGAGTTTTCTGCAGAAGATATACAAATATTTGAATAAAGACACAAAAATGAATCAGTATTTAGCACAGGCATGGGGGAAAATAATAGTTAAAAAACAGTCTAATGTGGATTTTTGGTGGCTTCCTTTAAGACATCACAGAAATACAGAAATAATCAAATACTACATTTAAATGCAATCATCTTTATTACATTTTGTCCTGGTTTCTGCTGGGATGGAGTTAATTTTCTTCTTAGTAGCTGGCACAGTGCTGTGTCTTGGATTTAGGATGACAATAACGTTGATAACATGATAATGATGTTTTAATTGTTGCAGAGCAGTGCTTACACTACGTCACAGACTTTCCAGCTTCTCATATCACCCTGCCAGCAAGCATACTGGGGGTGCACAAGAAGCTGGGAGAGGATGGTCAGGACACATTAGAATGACTGAATAACAATCTAGACTCTTTCCTATTAAATGTATGCTTTATGACCATATGACCATATGACCATTTAAATGACCATATGACTCTTACAAAATAGAAAGGAGAACAGTCACAAAATTGTAATTTTTTATAAGATACATCAGCATAAATGCAAGAAGAAAATATGATTAATAATACACTGACAGATGGGTCCCTCCATCTTCCCTAGTCTAGTATGATAAATACAGAAAATTGTATTTCATCATACTGTTCATAGTGTACTAATACATGGTAACTCAGTGGATCAGCTCCCAGGCAACCTTCGCATGGGTCATTCCAACTAGCAATAGATTGCAATACACATATGAACAACTGTTGAATTTAAAATATGTTTCTTTAGAAGATTTGCTGTATGCTGCAGTGCAGCCATGTTATTTTGGAAGTAACATTTGCATTTTTTAACTTCAGATGGATAGGGTTATCTTTATTCTGAATAGTTTTTATGCATGCATTTTCATTTGTACTTTTCCAAGCTCATTAATTTTTTTTCTACATGTCCTTAAACTTTCTTTTCCCTCTTTTTCTTACTCTGAATATCAGACTTAATGTCTGTTCCTTAGAAACTTCCTGCTAAAATGTTTTGTTATTGCAAAGATTTGATTACCTTTCAGTCAAATTTCAGTTCTTTGAGTAGTTGTATCCAAACCCTTTACTTGTATCTTCTGTATCTTCATTTAAACGTATCTTAATTTCTATAACAATTACTGTTTTCTAGCTCTCATTGCCTTTGGCACAGGAATGTTTCTGTATTTCCCTTCCCCCACCTCCCCCTTCTCCTCCTCTCCTCTGCCCTCCCCTCCCCTCCCCTCCAGACCTAAGATGCTATCAGTGTGCCTTGGGACTGAAACACAGATTAGATATCTATATACCAATAAATGTTGTAAAAAATATGTGAATGCAATAACAAATCTGTAAGCATCTTAATGAATTTGATACATAAATAAGAGTAGGCTTGTGCTGATGTATGCTGGTGTTTGAATTAAAAATAAAAAGAAAGAAACACAATAATTCATGAAAACATAAAGCACGCAAAAATGTCTCCAAACCAAGTAAACTCATCTTGAAACCTCTAGAGGTCTCAGATGTGTATAATTTCCGTCTCAGGTTGTCTGAATTGAAAACACATTTCTTTAGTCATGCTTTAAAGAATTGCATCAGTAACCTTCTTGCATTAGCAGATCACATCCTAAAGGGAACAGTGAAATCTTCAGGTCTGGAGTGGGAGTAATTAAACATCATCTAAAAGAGAATGCTTGTCTTACATTTAGCCTTCTGCATTTTCTTCTGAAGTGTTTTTTTTTTATTTTTTTATTTTTTTATTTTTTATTTTTTCCAACAAAATATTTCTTTAAGGAATGAGCTACTCTCAGAGATATTGTATTTTTCTATGCTATATTCTGAGCATTATCTCTGTTGTATCTTAAAGCACTGATACGCCTAAAACACAAAGATGATTGGTCCCCTATGTAAGGCCTGTTCAGATTTATGTTCATAGTTTAGTTGCAACTACTAAATTAGGATTCTGCTCCAACTTCAAGGACAGTAAGCTAAAACCAAGTGAAGATATTTAGATCCAGTGAAAATCTACACCTTTACTTTATTCTGAGAGTTATTGTTTTGTACATACATACACACAACCATCATGGAGAACACACCCTACAAATATGCATGAGATCTTGTCAAAAATAAATGTATTCATCTTAGGTAGAATTCAGTAATTTACTTAAATTACTTGAGAAATACATCCTTTTAAAATTTGTTTAGTACTAGTGATTCTAGAGTGAATTTCTCAAGTCTGTCTGAAAATCAAACTTTTAAAAATCTCCATAGAATTATTGCAGACAGGTTTTATAAATATGTAATGTTTGATACTCAAGTTCTGTGGGTTACTATTATTAATTATACACTTTCCAGCTTCTCATACGACCCTGCCAGTAAGTATACATGACATTATAGCTATTTTTTGATTTGACTATTTCTGGTATGGATATTTGAATGTACAATCTTTTGAATTATCTATATCTTTATTCTTAATATTTAAATAATAAGAAGGAATCTATTTCAATTTGTGGGTCCACTGGAACAGTGGATGCTCAGATGGTTTTATTTGCCTAATTAATTTAGCAAAAAATGCAGATGGATAGTACTTCAGAGAGAAGGAAACCCCTATCCTGTGTTCATGAAAGACGAACATAAAATACAGTTATGGAGAGGTTGTGTGGGTTTTTGACCAGAACTGTTCCAATTTTCCAAGCGCTATTACTTTTTACAAACTTAGATTTTTCAATGGAAGAAACATGATGTGAAAGAAAGAAGTTACAAGGACTGTTACAGATAACCATGATAAGAATGACATAGCTAACGTATCATAGAAATCTGGGATCTGTATGCTTCAATAGTTCAGTAAAATTAAGCAAACTATAATTATATCTTTTCTTTCAAGCATTACATAAAATTGAAATTATAAAAATTTCATGACAGAGAATGAGGATAGTACTAGGTAACATTTGCCAAGAGACCTGATACAGGTTGACTGTATATGCTCCCCTTTTTCGAACTGAAAAACAAACTGCAATATGACGACAATTTTCTAGATGGAAGAGAGATAAATTATGTGGTGCTGGACTCTCCTATTCATGCCAGCTGCTGAGAAACCAAGGTAACAGTACCCTGTCAAGGTCCTACAACTGTTTGGATTAACTTGCAATAGTGAGGTGTTGCATTTATTTATTTTTTTTATAATGATCGTTCCCTTGTTTCATATACAGAATCAGAATTCACTTCACCTAGTTGCAACATAAAAATTAAAAAACTAAAGGAATATTCCCAAAGGCTAACTGTAGCCTAGTGATTTAAATCTCCCTGTGATCCCTCTGTAATTAATGGAGACAATTTGGTATTTATCCTGGGGTGAGGCAGGGAGGTTTAAATATAAGGATACCAGGAGACTGTAATTAGTGATTCAAAAAATTCTGGCTAGGTATGTGATTCAATAATGTTAGTTTTAAGAGTTAAATCTATGTATTTGAACTTAGTTCTTGATTTCAAAGACTGGTAAAACTATTCAGTAATATTGCAGAATAATGAAGTTAGAAAGAATATAAATCAATCGATTTCTCAATAAAAATTTGCATTTTTTTCAGTATCCATAATTTAGTCTGATTTATTTTTATTATATTTTAATGTAATAATAATAATAATAATAATGAATAATTAACCATTCCTCACTGGAAACAGATTATCAAGAGTACTGAAGAACCTGATCTAGGGGGGATTTATTGTATTGCTCTTTCATTTTATCATGATTTCTGAAGTTTATTTTATATTATCTTTATTGGACTGTTTTATTGGATTTATTGGATTTTCTTTCTTGTTTCTTTGTACTAAGGGAGATTGAATAGGGGAACACACGGCTTTGGAGCACATTTTGGGGGGTCAGTTTGAAATCATGTGGTGGTTTTACTTGGGTGGGCGGCCGAGCTCCACCACAACTGCTCTCTCACTCCCCATCCTCAAAGAGGAATGGGGAGAAAATACGGTGAAAGGGCTCAAAGGGTTGAGATAAGGACAGGGAGATCATGCAGGAATTATCGTGACGGGCAAAACAGAGACATCATAGGGAGATAGTAAGATTTATTGCCTATTACTAACAAGCTAGAGAAGTGAGAAATGAAAAAACCTCCCCCCCCTATCCACCCTCTTCCACCTCCTCCCCCTGAGCAGCACGGGGGAATGGGGGTTATGGTCAGTCTATAGCGCTTCTTCTCTGCCGCTCCTTCTCAGTCACTCTTGTCCCCTGTGCTGTGGGGTGCCTCCCACAGGATGCAGTCCTTGCTGAACTGATCCGGTTTGGGCTTCCCACAGGCAGCAGCTCTTCAAGAACTGCTCCAGCTATGGGTCCGTACCACGGGGTCCATCCCTCGGGAGCAAACTGCTCCAACCTGGATCCCCCATGGGCAGCAGCTCCTGCCAGGTCACCTGCTCCTTCATGGTCTCCTCTCCATGACCTACAGGTCCAGCCCAGAATCTGCTCCAGCAGGGGTCTTCCACAGGCCAGTCTCCGACAGTGCAGGTCCACCTGCTCCACCATGGTCTCCTCCACGGGCTGGAGCATGGAATCCTGCTCCACCGTGGTACTCCATGGGCTGCAGGGGGACAGCCTGCTTCACCATGGTCCTCACCACAGGCCGCAGGGGACTTCTGCTCTGGCGCCTGGAGCACCTCTCCCCCTCCTTCTTCACTTACCTTGGTGCCTGCAAGGCTGTTCCTCACTCCTTTCACTCTCCCAGCTGCTGTGTGGCACAGTGTTCTTTCCCTGTCTTAAATATGCTCTCACAGAGGTGCAAAACAATATCACTTACTGGCTCAGCTCTGGTAAGGAGTGGGGCCCTTACGTAACGTGGGGCAGCTTCTAGATCCTTCCCACAGAAGCCACCCCTATGCCCACCTGCTACCAAAACCTTGCCATGTAAACCCACTACACATGTGCAGCTCGTTAACACTTCTATTTTAGTTACTTCCTAGCAATTTTTCACTTTCCATTTTAAGATTTGTTACCAGCATTAATCACAGGACTTCTATTTATAAAAACAGA
The DNA here is from genome assembly GCF_011077185.1 of Oxyura jamaicensis. Taxonomy (NCBI): domain Eukaryota; kingdom Metazoa; phylum Chordata; class Aves; order Anseriformes; family Anatidae; genus Oxyura; species Oxyura jamaicensis. Next base: position 142,633,775 of record NC_048894.1, read on the forward strand.
AAATTATTTCCAAAAGACTTGTGTAAACATGAAGGAGTACTTCACTATCAGAGGAACTAATAAAGAAAAATGACCCGTGTGTTCTTCATAATATCAGTATATTTGTCAAAATAAAAGACATAACAGGTGAGATTTTTTGAGAATACAAAAGAGGAAATGTTGGATTAATGCCATTATTCAACCTACTACGGCTTTTTGCTTCCAAAAGCAGCTGTCTGTACTTGATTCTTTGAATAAAAACATAAGGCACCATAAAACACCTGTCCGCTGTTTAACGTTGTAATCAGAGAAGAAAACTTTCTGGACTCCCACAGATTATCAATTTATGCCATGAAGCATACAATTTTTATTGCAATTTTCTGAGTTTGCATAGTTGTAAATGCTATTAATGATCATAGAATTGTAGCTTTGTGATGTAAATGTATCAGATAAATGAATAAGACAGTGTAACAGGTAACTAATCCCAATTTCAATAGGAGCTGTGGGAGCTCAGCAACCAAGTCACTTACTGAAGTGTTGAAAGTATGGTTTTGGTACTAAGAAGTACATATCTGATGCAGGGGGGAGGAGAAAAGAGTCCTCATTCCTAAGCGTCACTATCATTTCATGGATTGTGAAAAGGTCATCTAACGGTTTGCACAGACATGGTACTTGCCATACTATCAAACTGTCAGAAGGCATAAGTGGTGGCAGTCTAAATAAAGAAGGGAAAACTGTCTGGATATCTTAGCTGAACAAAACCTCTTCATGTTTGTTTATTTATTTATTTGTTTATTTATTCCCAATCTTACATTACATATACTTCAGGTGTAGTTTTAGATCAAGAGTAGACAAACAGTACTCTATTGCCTCTGAGTTCTGGAAGAAACATGAGTAGTGGTATGCAGAAAACTTTAGAAATTAAACCTGAACCCAATGTTGGAACCCATAGAGAAAAGGTACCCTGAAAGAGCTGGAAAAGGGCTAAAACTGTACCAAACTGCCAAGAACAACAACAACAAAAAATATATATATATAATAAAATAATAATAAAAAAAAATCAAAGCATTAACAGAGTATGCCCTTGTTTAACCTGGAAGGCAGCTAAACACTTCACAGTCATTCTCTCATTTCCACCCCCCACCTCCCCACCCCCACAGCAGGGAAAACTGAAAAATGCAAGAACTTATGTGTTGAGATATGGATAGTTTAATAGGACAGAAAAAGGAAGGAAGGAAGGAAGGAAGGAAGGAAGGAAGGAAGGAAGGAAG
>NC_048894.1:142635034-142675434 GCF_011077185.1 Oxyura jamaicensis
GAAGGAAGGAAGGAAGGAAGGAAGGAAGGAAGGAAGGAAGGAAGGAACGAAGGAACGAAGGAACAAAGGAAGGAAGGAATAATAACAATAGTAATAATAATAATATAAAAAGCTGGTGATGCACAGATGCACAGTGCAGTTGCTCACCGCACAGTCACTCCGTGAGCAGTGTGCCAGCTACTAAGAAGAAAATTAACTCCATCCCAGCAGAAACCAGGACAAAATGTAATAAAGATGATTGCATTTAAATGTAATATTTGATTATTTCTGTATTTCTGTGATGTCTTAAAGGAAACTACCAAAAATCCACATCAGACTATTTTTTAATTATTATTTTCCCCCATGCCTGTGCTAAATACTGATTCATTTTTTTTTGTGTCTTTATTCAAATATTTGTATATCTTCTGCAGAAAACTCTGCTTTTATTTAACTACAGAAACTTCAGAGCTGAAAAGTCCTTTGCATAGTGTAAGCACTGCTGTGTAACAACTAAAAAATCAGTTTATTATCAAAATTATTCTCATCCTAAATCCAAAACACAGAACCATATCACCTACTAGGAAGTAAATTAACTCCATCCCAGCTGAAATCAGGAGAGAGGCTTAGCATTAATAATGGAAAAAAATTAGAAAATTATCTAGAAATATGTCAATATCTACTTAAACCCATGTAAATGGATTTTCACTGGATTTTATTAACAAATTACATCCTGAAATGAGTAAGAAAGTAAAAAAATGTAAACATATATCTGTATATTCTTATTTCACAGCATGGTTCATTGTTCTTATTTTTCATCCATTTCAATATGTAAATACACCATGTTGCAAAGACCAAGAATATTAAGCAATTTAGGAATTAAAGACTTTGCATTTAACATTTACGGGTAAAAACAAACAAACAAACAAAACCACACACATACCTGTTGATTGCTAATAGACGGAAATGTGTGATGTTCTATGTCTTTTCATTCTAAGTTATGTTAACACAGTTGTAATTTTCCTGCAGTGTAATTTTAACTAAGCGAATAAAATGTCAATTGGGATAATGAAAAGTGTAGCAAGTTGGTGCCTAAAATTAATTGGAGAACCAGAAGATGCATTAGCATATTGATATTTGTTCCAGTCTTTGACTTTAACACATTTGAAAAACACCAAAGAAAAGTACTCTCTACTTTTTGTTCCTGGATAGACCTTTCTTTCAGAAGGAAGCTAGCAGTGCCTGCTTGGAGTCAGGGAAGAAACTGTTTTTAACATCTTCCATTGCTATCACATAGATATTCATATTATTCAGCATCTCTTGTTTTGTTGTTCTCCAAGAAAATAAACATTACCATTTCATTTGATTTCCTGCTCTGCCACAGTCAAAATACCAAAACACCTGCTGTGTTTTTCTAAGAAAGATCAGAAAAATAAGAGGGCCAGAATGAATTAGAAATTTTAAGTATTAGAATATGTGAATTTGTAGGTAATTTTGCAGTACAAGTTAAATCTTTTTATACTATTCTTTTCTTGCTGACAAAAGATTTACAAAGCAATATAACTTATGAAGCTGAGGATCTTAACTGCTGGTTGCAACCACTATCTTTATTTGAAAAACTGATTCACATAGGAACAGTAAGGGTTATTGTGCAACTCCTGTGCATGTTGGCAAAGAATGTACTTGCAGGAATAATCACTCTGAGATGAGCAATCACCAATGCAGTGAGGAGACCTTAGATTCAGTTGTGTTCAGGTGTTTGCAGAAACAATTAACTTACAGAGAACCAGATTACTTCTCCAAAACCACATTCTGTTTGAGACAATATTTTTTATCCTTTGTATTTGATGTATTCACATAAAATGTAATAGTAGCATGGTACATTTAAATAATATCATAAACTCTTTCCTTGGCAGTAGAAATAAACCAGTACTTACTGTCTGCTGCAGTAGGAATATTCAATTCACTATTCATTATACAGCTTAGTATAGACAGAGTAGACATTCACATGTGATCAAATGAATAAATAGCTCCCCAAATATAATAATGGATCACTGGATGATTTTTTATGCACCTCAAAAACAAGAAGATATACAGAGAGTGAATAAATTCCTTTGCTAATAATGAATGGGTCTGCCATTATCAAAGTAGGAAATCATTGGCAGACAATGCTAAGAAAGTCAAAATGTTTAGTAATTTTATGTATAATGTTCGGCTAAAATGACAAAGGAAGCCTAAAAGTCAATATAATTAAAACCTAAAATAAAAGATTTCAGCCTTGAATAAGTAAAGAGTAGGTTAGAGAGTATTTATATAAGTTAAAAGTTCTCACAATGTTTGAATGAAAAAGCTTAAGGGTAGATTTCCAGCAAATCTGACAAGAAAATTGCACCTCTGTGTAAGTTCTTAATATTTCACTGCTAAAATGATGGAGTTTTGCAAGTATCAGTAAGTTTAACAAGGCACTAAGAAGTCCTGCTTAGGAAAAAAAGTTAGATTCTTCTTACTAGTCTTCAAGAATGGATTAAAATGTGTCACAAGTTATAAATATATATAGTTAATATATAATATGCATATCATAGAATGTCATGATTTAGGCAGAATGAATAATTTCCTGATATTCCTACCCAGCCCATAATTCTTTATTTCTTCCTGCATTAAAAATTTATGTAAGAATATGTGGTCATTTTTTGACTTCCAAGTTTTGTCTGTTCTGTTATGTTGCTAACAGTTTTAGCATCAGCGGGATTCTTCGTATTTAGGTACATCCAGAATTACACAGCTCAAATTTTTGTAAATACATCTAATTGTTGTTGAAGATAACATCTATGATTCAATCCTTGCAAGAAATTCCTATTTCAAAGGCAGAGATTTCTGGACCACATGTACGTTGTATGATATTCATTAAGTTAAAAAATTAGGTTTAAATTTAAAGGCTACCAAGCCTCTGAAGTCTAATTCTAGCGAAGGTTCAAATGGTGCTCTGTGCCTCTAACTGCACCATATGGTCTAAATGCTGAGTATTTTATAAATATGCCCGAGACAGCTCTGAAGTAGGTCATGGCTAAAACAGCAAAATCAAAGTCAAATTTGGGTCAAAAGGACCTGCTTGTCCTTTTCGTGTTGCTCAAAATTAATTCAATGCATAAATCATGTACATCTGCATAATGTCTAATTTGTGAATCATGTTTTCATCATTAAAATTTCATATGTTGAGTAAAACCATAATGTTCCATCAATATCAACTTATGCTTTACACAGGGAAAGAATGTCCTACTTAGAGAAATATATTATATAGGCCTATATATTATCTCCACAGTTAATAGGTCCTTAAGGTTTTTTGAGATCTTTTAGTTAAAGCTGGATTAAAATTCTCATGTTCTGCAGTTCAGTGACTAAATTCATTCTCTACATCTGTTGTTATTGCTTCTAACTGGGTAGTTGATCTTAATGCAATGTTGTATATTAATCCAGAATAGTTATATATTACATTATACATATGCAATAGCTGTTAACATAGTAAAATATGTTAATTTCTTTCCTCAGAGCCTCTTAGTCTTTTGATGAATATCACTGGTATGATTTAATATTGATGGATCTCTGCAGACCCAGAAACTTGGTACAATCAACTGCAGAGGACTCCAAGCATCTCAAGAATGCATCTGCATAAAGTTCAGCTTCTAAAGAAAGCTTGTCTTTAAATGTTTTGCAATGCTTTAGCATAAAAGTGGCATCACACAATGGTTTAGGTTGGAAAGGACCTCTGTAGGTCATCTGGTCCAACCCTGTTGCTCAGGCAGGGCTCTGTAGAACAGGTTGCCCAGGACCATGTCCATATGGGTTCTGAAGATCTCCAAGGAGGGAGATCCCCTCTGTACCAGTGCTGTATCACCTGCACAGTAAAGAAGGATTTCCTGATATTCAGACAACTTCCTATGCTTCACTCCCCTCAGGGGATATGCTGGCTCCTTTATTGTCACCATACCCAGATATACCCAGATATACATTTTTATGTTTGCAGGCTCACAGCAACCCAGACTAACCTAGCATGGGCAGGGAGCTCTGAGGTATTAATCAAACATTATTCAACAAAACTGTTGAGCTTATGATAACTACTATCAAGGCAGATTTGGATAGCTATACTAAGCTGATCTCTAGGATCCCAGCTCCTTCCTGTGCCTACAGAGCAAGACTTAGACTAAATGGTTAATGAGAATAAATACTTTTGTTTTTTGAATGCTTTGTATTATTTTTCCACATCTTAAGTATATTTCTAGATCTTTTATGTCCTAACAATCCACCGGCTAAAACATCAAGACAAATATGTGTATGGGGATGTCAAAGACTCATGTTTCTTTCAATTTTAATTTCACTAGAAGTTTTTCAGAAAGATGGGAAATAATTACATTTTGTTATCAATGAAATTTGATGGGAAAAGTCCAGTGAGTACTGTGTTATGATAGATAGTTATCAGATTTACAGAAGGGATAGGCAGGTGTGGTTGTTTTAGCCAGCTGAGCTCCACCACAATCACTCTCTCACTCCACCTCCTCAAAGGGGGAGAAAATATGAAAAAGGATCAAGGGTTGAGATAAGGACAGGGAGATCACCCAACAATTGTCACAGGCAAAACAAACTCAGCATAGGGAGATCAATATAATTTATTACTTAAAAATTTATTTATTTAAATAATTTATTTATTAATATAATTTATTAATATAATTTATTACTAAGAAGTGAGAGACAAAAACAAACTATAAACACCTTTCCCCAATCCACCCTTTTTTACCTTCTGGGACAGGGTTATTCTAGATAAATGTACTGACTAGTGAATGAGAGGCTGGAGAGCAGCCCAGCAGAAAGGAATCTGAGGTTCCTGGTTGACAGCAAGTTGAATATGAGTCAACAGCCAAGGGAAGTGATCATCCTACTCTGTGCTGGTGTGGCCTCACCTTGAGTATTGTATTCAGTGTTTCGTGCCACAATGTAAGGACATAAAACTGTTAGAGAACTTTTAAAGGAGGACAACAATGATGGTGAAGGATCTAGAGAGCAAGATGTAGGAGAGGCTGAAGTCATTTGGTTTGTTCAGCCTAGAGAAGCGGAGACTGAGGGGAGGCCTCATGGCGGCCTGCAGTTTCCTCATGAGGGGAGCAGAGAGGCAGGTGCAGATCTCTTCTCTCTGGTGACCAGTGATAGAACCCAGGTTAATGGCTTGAAGATATGGCGGGTGAGGTTAAGGCTGTATGTTAGGAAAAGGTTCTTCACTGAGAGGGTGGCCAGGCACTGTAACAGACTCCCTAGGAAACTGATTACAGCACCAAGCCTGGTAGAGTTCAAGAGGAGTTTAGACAACAACCTCAGACATATGGTTTGATTTTTTTTTGTGGTCCTGCGTGGAGTCAGAGTTGGATTATTTAATTCCCTTCCAACTATGGAATGATTCTTTGATTCTATTTTATGACTCTGTGATTCATTCACCTCAATATTTATTAGTAACAAAATAACCCTTGGAAAGATGATGTAGAAAATTCTCATATTTCTGTAATACATTAAAGTTATGTTGCTTTTGTTAGTGTTGCATTAAAGGTATACCCAATTAGCCATTATAAGTCTGATCACATCCAGGGTAATGAGGTATCACAATCACGTATTCACAAATAAAATAATAAACTCTCAATCTAGTCATGTTCCATGAACTACCAGGGCCACACTTAAAGAGTTTGGTTGTGTTCAATGAGAACTATCACATTTAGACTTAAAATCTAGTGCCAATTTATTAAAGCAACAGGTACACAGGTTGTTTGATTTGCTGGCAATAAATTCACTGTCTTGAAAACACATTTAAATACCAAAAGTAAAAGTAATATAGCCTGGCTATAAATGCACTAAAGGGTATAAAGACTCTATAGAGAGTTTTCCGTGGAGACACCTGGTATAACCAAGTGTTCAAATCTTACCCAAAGGTGTCCCAGTGGGGAGGAAAGAGAGGCTCAACCTGTCAACTGATCCCAGAAGTTGCAATGGTGTCTTTCTTAACAACCCCTCTCTCTGAAACCAATTTATATTATTTTCTATCCTTAGGTGGAACCTGAGTGATTCTAGTCATGCATATTTAGGTTATGATTGGTGCAAAGTTTTCTTGCTTTTGTTTGAAGGTATAGGCTCAGAGAAATTCAGAATGCATGCTCAGTGAGGCTGGTCGCACCTTGGAAGCAGGTAGCTTTTGGGATGGAGGCATATTTTGGTATTATAATGATATTATAATAGCAAAATTCAGTAAAGTGCAGCATTTTGTCCAAAACATGACAAGCTGTTGACTCAGGGTAAAAATGTGCAGCTTATTGATCTCAGTGTGAACAAGAACAATCAAATTCACATCTTATCACAGAACCTAGCCACGGTGTCTCCACTCTGCTCCATACTCCAGACTATTCCTCTTAGAATCAGCACACCAAGTTCCCCTAGTGTGATTAACATCTAAGGCTAGCGGTCTATGGAACTTCTATGTTGTACACTCCATCCTGGAAGCTTCAATGCTCTACCTTTTCTTTAAAATGTAAACATTAGTTTAATTTCCAAGTCACCTCGGGCAATTATTCCACAGTTAGTTCTCAGAAAGTTTTTCATAAAACAATAACTCATGAATCTTGAGCTTACTTAGTAATTCCAGTCATAAGTTGATATTTAAATCAAATTGATATCACAATATGGTACCATTCAAGCTGATTAGAGCAGACATCTGTATTCCAATTTATAAGCAACTCTTTTCTTCATAAATTTGAAAATGTTTTAATATATTTATATATTTTGCAGCTATGATAACTAAAAACAGCAAGATTAAAATACAGTTAAATGTTATATGATAAATACATTGAATAAACATAATTAATTTTCTGATATGATGAAAAGTCATTTAAGCAATACAAAGTTTTTTCAAGATATATACATTCACACAGAAATTTTATCATTGTAAATGTTTCCTGTTTCTTACACATTTTACTATTGCTTTTTCAAGAATTTTGATAGTGAAAATTTTGAAAAAAGTACATGAAAATTCCTTACTCAAAATGAAATTGTTGCTTATCAAAGAGCAATTCAATAAAGTGATTTTGAGAAATAGATTTAGGGCTCTAGAGAGCATTTTAAAATTTGTATCTTTCAAAAAGAATATGTAATCTTCAAATATTTTGTATTCTTGCCAAGTTCAGTGAGTTCTTATCTAAAATATTGAACCAAACTTGCAGAAATTGGATCAAAATCCAATATTCTTTCTTGCCTTATTATCATGCATTTTGGTTAATATAGTGGAATGAGTAATGGGTACATTATAATTTATATTTGTGAAGTTTTAAACATGAGTTTCTGTGAATATAGAGAACAAAATACATGGATGTTGACTAAAACTTATCTGTGTCATCTGTATCATCTGTTCTGTCCCAGAGTACAGACAGTAATAGCTGAAAGAAGCTAACCATTGGATTACGTGGGCAGATTTAATTTTTGTAGTAGAGCAATACAATGAGAATTTGATATTTTATATGGAAAATTCATATACCTTGTGATCTGTGTGCATTATAATTGTAATAAGACTGAATCTTAGTTCTTCTGCTGTGTATATAGTCTATAATCTCAATAAAATCATTACATTAATAAGACATTTCAATAGCTGTAGCACATTTGGGAAATTCACAGTTCAGACATATTAAAAGATATTTGATATCAACATCTGGTTGAAAATGTATTTCACAAGCACATTTAGTAGAAGGGAAAGAATTACCACTAAATTAAAGGACGCGTTCTTTTGACTCTGGGAGCCTTCACTGTGGTGTCCAGGATCAAGCCATCTGTGCTGCTCATGTTTGTATCAGTGGTTGTGTGCTAAAGCACTGTTTTCTGTCCATGTTAGCTGTGTCAGTAGAGGTTGCTAAGAGGACCAGTTGGCATTAACATTTATTCCTTCTCCTGTCTCTTCTCAGAGAGAAGAAAGTACTTGTACTGGAGCTTAACACTAGTCAGACAGATTGTCTTAATACTTGGTCCCCCCTTATAAACCCTTCCAGTAGAAACTACATCTCTCAAGTGTTACTCTACCATCTTATGGGATTTCCATTTAGAATTAGCTGTGGTTCACCCCACAAAACTTACCTGTCCATCATCACAGGCCTATTCAGTGAAAAGTGATATTTGTTTAGAAATAATGAAATAGCAGTTTGGTCTATCATGCTGTGTTGTTAAATGCTGTCTATAAGAAAAAAGACAGCTATGTGGGAGGTCCGTAGTGTGTGTACAAGTTTCTGGCAGACATCAACACTGTTCAGTTGTGGTGGAGGAACAGGATCAGGCCATCTGTGCTTCTCATGTTTGTGTGAGTGGTGTGTGATAAAGCATTGCTTTGTGTCCATGTTAATTGTGCATCCTACTGTGTGTGTGTTGTGTGTGTGTTCCACAGGACCACATGCTTAGCCTGGTTACTGCCTGAATTCTGGAAATAAAGAACTACTTGCCTTGCCTCCTGATTTAGAACCTTTTTACTTGGATATATGAATCTTCAAATTGATTTTATACGTATTACTGGTAACGAAAAGGACATATTTTCTACTGCAGGTGAACTCAACATGAAGTGATAGTGGATGTGTATCTTGTCATCGAGGAATGAATTTTTGGTCTTTTTTTTTTTTTTAATTATTTATTATATACTTATTAAATACTTAGAGACAAAGTAATCTATTTAAACCAAATTGGAGGACTGGCTTATCTTTCTATGGAGATAGAACTATTTAAAATACTGTGGGACTGAAAGCTTGTTTACGTTATACAGACACCACTTCAACAGAATAAGCATTTGAATGTGTGAAGTTTTATTTTTCGTTGTGATCTGGTAACAGGAATATAGATTTCAGCAAACTTTTTTTTTTTTTTTTTTTTTCTTTACTGTAATACCCTAAAGTACTCTGAATCACAAAATAGTAAAGGTTACCAATGAAAGAAGTACAGTACATCTTTACATTTATCACAGAGAGTAAATCTGGGTGGCCAGATCATTTCAACATAATTGCTTCAATGTGACTACATATAGCAATTAATTACACTACTACCACTGTCAACAAGATTATAGGAGAACTAAATAAGGTAGTTGCTTTTTGTTTGCTTGAGAATGCTGTTATTGTTATTTTTATTGGGTTATTGTTATTGTGAGTAGGTTATTTTGGGGTAGCCTTAAACATTACCTCTTTAGAGGTAGAGAAGGATCTTCCTTTTAAGAACCGGGTTTTCATTAAACAAAACAAAGAAGATAAGAGACAAGATGGAAACTTCTGAGATAAATTCATACCTATTATCACCCACTTGAAGAAAGAAAGGAGTACGTACATGGAGTATGGAGGACAAAAACTCAAATCATCTATTTTTTTTTCTGAGGAAGCATGGCCTCATGTCACATATATTCTCTAATACACAGACTGTCTGGTATTTTGGTGTTTTTCAGGCTTTATAGCATAGATCTAACTATAAATTGCACAAACCAAAAAGCAGAAAAAATTCTGCAGAGTCAAACTGTATTTTGCTGTGTTATTTTTCAAGTTAGCTCCCTGTCCAATTTCATTCTGTGAAGCTATTCACACACTTGTGTGTGATAAAGTGGGGGTGCTTAGGTCATATGGAAGTGCTGAGGAAAGACATGTTCTTATATATCCAAATACTGAAGATTTAGCTACTGATATCAGTAGCTTATTTAGCATTCTGTTTCTTGTCAATCTTACTAACAAGTGTTTATTTGTCTTATTTGTCTGTCTTATTGTCCAGGTGTTTTACTAGTCATGAACATAAAATAACAATGACAGTGGGAATTAAATAAGATTGAAGGTGACTAAAAGTTAGTAGCCCCTGTGGTCATCACAAGACTGTGTGAACTCAAGGAGTTTAGTTGAAGCCAGTGAAAGATCATAACATTAGATCAACTTAATAGTCAAGAGACTATTTATATATATTTTTTCCCTGTGTGTATCAAACTAGCCAGTCAATTAAATGTACTGTACAAGTAAACATTTCAGAAAGGTTTACATGTAATTAAATAGAACAGGTTGTATTCAGAACTCTCTTCAGAAATAAAAATAATGACATTTATAATAGAGACAAGAAGGAATTCTGCCTACTTTGGATTTTTTTCTCACCATAGAAAGATTATGTTGTGTACCTGTTGTAATATAACAGGGACTTGCCTATTTTTTAAATTGCTAGATTTTTAAAGCTTGAGAATATTTAAATAAAAAGAAAAACCAGTTATGCAAAGAATGACATGCACATTATGCTATCCATATAAACAGAGTGGATAAAACTGTATATATTAGCGCACATAATATTTTTGTTTATAGAACAGGTTTGATTTTATCTTAATCCCCTTTTAGATATTGACTCACATCTCTTTGATGTATGTATGACTTGGTGGTACTGTGGCTCAGTTTTCAAGTTTTCTGTTCTCAGTTTTTAAAACTGGTAAGAAAATATTTCCCTATATATCATTTCTGTTATAAGCTTCATGTAAAAATTTTGATGTGGTACTATTATTTTTGTCAAAATAGGATCTCAGTCACAATGTGACAGCTCAACGAAGGGAAGTTCTTGTATTATGTTTTATAATAGTTTTCAGGAAAGGAAAAGAGCAGTGCTTTGCAGGGGATATTGAGTTGCTAAGTGAGATTTTATGTTGGTGAAAATTAGTTTGTGAAAATTAGTCAAGAGCTCTGTTTGCTTGCAACATTTTAATAACTTTGAAGATCTCATCCAGAGTTATCAGCAGATGGTTATAGAAAAATGACATAAATTAATTTTAAAAATTCAAAATAATTTTACGTTGACCTGATCAATTCCATAATCTCATCTTTATTAATTTTGCAGAATAGCCTTGTTTCCCTTTATGCTTAAAGAGCAATCTAGCTCTTTAATATTATTTAATATTTTTGTTAAGTTTTCTCATAGCAGTTATTTCATATGATTCAGCAAGGCAATTATTATGTAAGTATGAAGGAAACTCTTTATCCATATATTTTATTTTTTCTGGAGTCAGCAAATTTATTTTTTATATTTTTTTCACTCTGCTTCAAAATATATACAAATATATCTTAAAATATGCCCTAGTTCCATTCATATTTTAGTGGTCTATATTAGCAAAATATATATATATATATTTGCAGGAAATGCCTTGCTATCCAAATTTGTTTAAGAGGTTAACTGAATGGAAAGCATTATTATCCCCAAATAGCCAAATAAGTTTCTCATAAATATAAGGAAACAAACAAACAAACAAACAAACAAACCATATTATTCAAAGGAAAATAAAAAATAGTGGCAACCACAGTCTCAAAAGCTGTCTTAAAATTGGCAGTGTCAGGTTCCCTGCACTGTAACTTTTTCCAGGAGACCAGTCTTTTAGGAATTGCCTGAAAACCAGCTGTAGCACATCGTGGTTTCTTCTCAGGCTTCATGCCTGAGTTTTCTTCCCTTGTCTATATATGTAGTTAAGAATTGCAGGAATATAAGCAAAAGAGTAAAATCTACTTCTAGATTATAATACTTCCTTGCACTATTAAATTTGCTTTTATACTCATGTCCAAATTTCCTATTTGGTAATACTTTTCCATTCCTTTTTTGTCCATCTCAGCGGTTTCCAACCTTTTATATTATCATAGAATCATAGAATCATAGAATATTCTGAGTTGGAAGGGACCCTTAAGGATCATCAAGTCCAACTCTTGACACCGCACAGGTCTACCCAAAAGTTCAGACCATGTGACTAAGTGCACAGTCCAATCTCTTCTTAAATTCAGACAGGCTCGGTGCAGTGACAACTTCCCTGGGGAGCCTGTTCCAGTGTGCAACCACCCTCTCTGTGAAGAACCCCCTCCTGATGTCAAGCCTAAATTTCCCCTGCCTCAGCTTAACCCCGTTCCCGCGGGTCCTGTCACTGGTGTTAATGGAGAAAAGGTCTCCTGCCTCTCGACACCCCCTTACGAGGAAGTTGTAGACTGTGATGAGGTCCCCCCTCAGCCTCCTCTTCTCCAGGCTGAACAGGCCCAGTGACCTCAGCCGTTCTTCGTACGTCTTCCCCTCCAGGCCTTTCACCATCTTCGTAGCCCTCCTCTGGACACTCTCCAACAGTTTCATGTCCTTTTTATACTGTGGTGCCCAGAACTGCACACAGTACTCGAGGTGAGGCCGCACCAGCGCAGAGTAGAGCGGGACAATCACCTCCCTTGACCTACTAGCGATGCCGTGCTTGATGCACCCCAGGACACGGTTGGCCCTCCTGGCTGCCAGGGCACACTGCTGGCTCATATTCAACTTGCTGTCTACCACGACCCCCAGATCCCTCTCTTCTAGGCTGCTCTCCAGCGTCTCATCGCCCAGTCTGTACGTGCAGCCAGGGTTTCCCTGTCCCAGGTGCAGGACCCGGCACTTGCTCTTATTGAACTTCATGCGGTTGGTGATCGCCCAGCTCTCCAACCTATCCAGATCCCTCTGCAAGGCCTTTCCACCCTCATTCAAGTCCACAACTCCTCCAAGTTTGGTGTCATCAGCAAACTTGCTCAAAATACCTTCTATTCCTACATCCAGATCGTTTATAAAAATATTGAAAAGTACCGGCCCTAAAATGGAGCCTTGAGGGACCCCACTAGTGACCGCCCGCCAGCCTGACGCAGCCCCATTTACCATAACCCTTTGGGCCCTGCCCGTTAGCCAATTGCTCACCCATTGTATGATGTTTTTATTTAGCTGTATGGTGGACATTTTGTCCAGTAGGATCCTATGGGAAACCGTGTCAAAAGCCTTGCTGAAGTCCAAAAAAATCACATCAGCTGGTTTCCCTTGGTCCACCATACGGGTGATCTTATCATAAAAGGAAATCAGGTTAGTTAGGCAGGACCTACCCTTCACAAACCCATGCTGGCTGGGACCAATGACTGCTTTGTCCCCCAGGTGCGCCTCAATAAGTTCGAGAACCATCTTCTCCATGATTTTACCATATTCTTTACTGAAAGATGAGTTTCATCTAAGAAAAGCAAATACTACATTATGAAGGCAATATTACAATCCTTTCCTTTACTGTAAATATAAGTTGTACAGATTTGATTGACTTCCATCACTTTTTTCTCTTAACTTGTTATTATATTTAACTTTTATTATGATTACAATTATAACTTATGATTATAATTATATTTAACATTGCCTTTGCTTCTTGTTTACTTATAATGTCTTTATTGTCCAGCCTATTTCACATATAATTTCTTGCCAGATTCTTGCACTGAGAATCCTAGCTCCTTTTCTGAGGATATGATTCCAGCCTTAAAGTTCTGACAGAATATTTGGCTGATTTACTCTGTCCTTACAGATTTCAAATACCTCATGCTTTCCAGTTGCATATAAATTATGCACATCCTATTATTTATAGTCTTTAATTTTAGTGAAATGGTGAAACTATTTCTAGTAATAGGCAAATAAAAAATGTTACTTCAATGATTTCTTTTTACAAGAAGTAATTAACATCATGATGTTTTTGAGGGATTGAAGAAATTTTTAGGAATCTGTTTTTGTCACTACAGGGATGTCATAAAGTGCCATTGTGCTAATCAGTGTATGAATGGATAATAAAAAATGTCCCTGTCCAAAGTAGTCTGGAGTCTGGATAACTATCCAGGAAAAAAATATTACACGTTAGACAAGTAAATGGACTTTCAAAGTTAGAAGGTGATGGTCTATGCTCCCTTATTTCATTCTATATTGTGCCCCAACCTATTTCCAAGCTTGTCCATATATACTACCACTTGTTGATAGAATTTTACCATAAAACTTTAAATACATAAGTATCCTTATAGTTTCATGTGAATTCATATGTTTCCATATATATATGTTACTTATAGAAGTAATTTATACCTCTGTTCCTATTCAAAATAGTGTGTTTAATAACTGAAGACAAAAGATCATAGCTCATGTAGAAAGTATCACTAATCAAGCAAAGCAAGAAGTAATGTAGCTTGATGGTAAAAGAACAATCTCTAAGTGCTATATAAACCTGCAAAATGTAAAGTAATGTAATTTAGGCAAAGCAGAGGTCAAGCATCTTTTAAATTGAGATTAAGCATATTATTCACGACAGTGTAGACATAATTATGCATATAGTGTCTTTGAAGAGCAATCTATATGAGAGGATACTAGTAACTGAGCTTGACAACACCAGATTGCTGAATCAGATTTCCCATATGATGTATAAACTGTAGAAATCTTTAGAAACATTATTTTATGCTGGAACTGGAAACATAAGCTTGTGCAATAGCAAGTCATGGACTTCTACATGAATCTCTGTACAATAATACTTTTGTTATTTTGTGGCTGATAATTGACACACAACATGAATAGAAAAGTAGGGGGTAGAAGTTGGAAAGTAAAGAAATAAAGGTGAGAAAGAAAAGGGTGGGAGGAAAGTAAATAAAGATGAATGACTTTCACAGATACCATGAAACCCAAGTCAGTGATTTTAGGATAAAAGATGAGAGAAGAAAATACAAGAATAAAGGTGAAAAAATATGGAAAAAATCAGAACAGTTAACTGATGTAAATTATTCAATGAAGTTCTGTTGTAGTATTATCACCAGATGAGAGTTTAATATTTTATGTAAAATGATAATCTTGAAAAAAAAAATCTGAGATTTATGTCCACAAGAAACTACAGTCAATGTTTTTCGACTACCATTTTTTCACTTGGCTTATATGAAATGTTTGTTGTAGAAGTCTTCTTCATTTGTTTATTGTGTATTTACAAAGGAACAAAGGTATGTATGCATATCAATACATGTTGACATATATGCTAAAAAAAAAAAAGCTTTGGGGGTATTGGACCCACAAAGGAGTTAGATTTAATAGGACATAAATAATACTAAAGTAATTTAATGGTAATAATAATAATAATAATAACAGTAATAATAGTTCGATTTTCAACATTTTTTTATTTTCTTTTGCTTTTCTCTATTCATTTCCTTAGCTAATATATACATGAATAATTGAAAATGAATCAGTTGTCAAGTAGTTATGGAAAGAGGGAAGATGAGTTTGCCTGAAGCATCACCAACACATTTTGTTGGAATTAAGGAAATACTATCTAACTCATGGATATTCAATAACTGTGTAGTTATTTAGTTACCTGTCGCTAACTGTTTTCATATTGCAAATGAGTCCTTCCCAAACTGATCCTGCATGGGCTTCTCACATGCCACAGCTCTTGAAGAACTACTTCTATATGGGTCTGTACCATGGGGTTCATCCTTCAGGAGCAAACTGCTCTAGAATGGTTCCCCTATGGGTGCCAGCATCTGCCATATCTTCTACTCTTGTAACTCCTGTGTGGGCTCCTCTCTATGCGCTACAGGTCTGGCCTGGAGTCTGCTTTACCATATGACACAGCCTCCTTTAGGTCAGATCTACCTGCTCCACCGTGGTCTCCTCCACAGGCTGCAGTGTGAAAATCTGCTCTGCCACTGGTACATGATGGGCTGCAGGGAGACAGCCTGCTCCACCATGTGCTTCTCCACAGGCCACAGGGCAATTTCAGCTCTGAAACTTGGAGAACCTCCTTCCCCTCCTTCTGCATTGACCTTGGTATGTGCAGGGCTGTTGTCTCACTCCTCATACTCCCAGCTACTGTTGTGCAGATTATTGGTTTGGCTCTGGACAGCAGTAGGTCCTCTTTGGAGCCAGCTGGAGCTGGCTCTGATTGGACATGGGGCACCTTCTGGACAGTTTTCACAGAAGTTACCTCTACAGCCCCCTTTACAAAAACCTTGCCATGTAAACCCAATACAGCTGCATACAATATATTTCAGAGAATTGATGTAGTACTGAAGTCCGTGTGGTTACATGTCACGATTTATAATATCAGGCAGATCAAGGACAAGATTCAGGGCTATTATTGCACAACTGTATGTAAACTATGTATCAAACCACTATTTCTCAGTGAGGACACAGCTTTATTAAGAAATACATAGGATAAAAGGCAGAGTAAAGCTAGTAGCACCTGACACACACACACAAATCTCTACATGATAGCTAAATATCTAACAGAACAATACTCTTTCTAGCCAAAGTGCTTTGCAGATGAACTTTGGTGGTTGAGCCTGGGGAAATATGCAGTGGGGGAGGTGGGGGGGAAGTGCTTTTGGTTTCTTTCCTTTGTTTCTCACTTTTCTAGCTTGTTAGTAATAGGCAATAAATCTTATTATCTCCCTATGCTGAGTCTGTTTTGTCCGTCACAATAATTACTGCGCGATCTCCCTGTCCTTATCTTAACCCTTGAGCACCTTTCATCGTGTTTTTTCCCCGCTCTTCTTTGAGGAGGGGGAGTGAGAGCAGTTGTGGTGGAGCTCAGCCGCCCACCCGACCAAAACCACCACGTTAAAATGGCATTTAAATTAATTAATTTAACTGAGCTTGTGAGTATGAAAGTAATGAGCTATAGATTAAAACAATTCATGGGTAAACAAAAGAAAGGAATGTATCCACTGCTTTGTTGCATGACCTGAGCAAGCCAGATTAGATTGTGAGTCTTCATTACCAAAGATCAATTCAACGTCCATCTATGTTTTTCTTTTTTTCCTGTACAGTCATACTTCTAATACACAGTAACATAGAGGTCTTAAAAAAACCTATGTTATTTAAAGGAATACTTGATGATATGGAGATGTCTTCTAAACTGACTTAATAAAAACACAAACACAGTAGATATATCAGGTATACATTATTATTTGTAAGCTCACACTAGCAACTTTTCCTTAAGAGCAATCTGCCTTCTGTTCACTGTGAACTAACAGGCAAACATGGATAAAAACATGGATAAAGTAGAAGACATCTTTAAGGTTTACTCTGACTTTTCACACAGTATCTTATTTATAGGCCTATGTAATTGTTTAGATGCTTTTGTTAGAAAGGAGATGTATTAATCACTGTGCTGAAGGAAATGAGGTGGGTTTTTAATACTGTAAAAACATGAATCAAGTCTATCAAGTATACTGTAGTTTTGATAGTTGGCTATTGAACACAATGGTCAATTCATCTCTGAAATGCTTATTGCAACTACTTAACACCTGTCAATCTTTGCAAAGATTTTAAGTTCAGTATTTTTTAGCTCAGACAAAAAAATAACGTAATATGTCAAAAATGGATGGATGTAGAAAGTGAGGATAATCATATCTTTATAAAATATTTTGAGAAATATTTTGAGTAATTGATTTATTTCATCAATAACATTAATGCTTTTATATTTGCAGTTCTTTACATTATAGACTATTTCTCTGGGTTTTGATATCCTGGTTGTTCAACGTATCTTCATGGTAAAAATTAATATGAAAGTAATTTGATGTGCAAGATGTCAGTACTAGTGCAAATTTTTCAGACCTTCTTATAAAACATATTTTTAAATTTCTGCTTATAAGAATTTGTTGGTTAACTTTGAATACATTTCATATGGTTTTCAATGCTTCTCTGTCATTTCTTTTTTAAGAAACACATAGAATGTGGGTCACACCACCAAAAATATCTTAATTAATTTATTCTAATATTAAAAAATAATAAAATGTTGAAAAAATATGGTGTAAATATAGTGAAGAGGCAGTGTTACTGACAACTCTAGGACATATACTTCCATAGGATCTTTAGCTTTTTTCTGAGGTACATTTGACAAAAACCCAAGCAATTCACAAAGGGGATGGATCTTGTTAAGCCCTGACTGTTTTGGTATGTGCAGAGTTCCTTTCAAGTTCTTCTATAGAAAAAATCATGACTGGTATATTTTGTATCTCACATTTTGTTAGACTCTTCTCTTAAATATTTGAAAAAAAATGCCAGAATCTACTTCCAAAGACTCTGAACTTAAGGAGTTAATTAAACTCAGTAGATTTTTAAAATGCTTACCAGAAACTTACGTCAAAAGGATAACACAGAAGATAAAAATGCTGTTCAAGTATTCTGAGGCATAAATAATCTTGCCTCTGCCGATTGGATAATGTGTGGTCATTATGCTAAATAAAAAGCAATAACTGCATATTAATAAATATGTATTATACACTTTAGGTTGCACTAATGAAGTCCATACATTTGTAAAACAGAACAATCATTCCATCAGTAGTATTCATAATGTTCATTCAAATAATGTTTAAAATAAGATATCTTGGAATTAATTATTTTTGAAGCTGATTTTTTTCTCCCTGCTGTTCATTATTTTTCAATGATTAGCACCTACAAGTTGATTTCATTTCTATCTTCCAAAACAGCCTGTAAATTGTTGGTACATTTTAAAGAATCTTGGACTGTTTTTTTTTATTATGTATTTTTTATCTAATTCTTCAGAAAAAAAAGTGTTATTTTAAGAGTCTTCTCCAAAATTTATACACATAAATCTGATTTAGTCTGACTAGAAACATGTAAAAACATTAAAGTGAAAACAACAAATAATTCCAATATAAAATAAAACTATATATCTTTACTTTTAGTCCCCAAACTAGATATTTCCAGAACCTTCTCCATAATTCTAGTTTGTGTAACACTGTTTATACTTATTCCATTAATTTTTAAAACATTTCCATTAACAAGTAAGTCAGACGCAAGGTACAGCTTTTTTTTTTTTTTTTTTTTTTTTTTTTTTTAATAATTCTCTGACAAGAATATTAATCAACCATATTGATAACATCTCCAGATCAATACCACTACTTCTATTGTTTAGTTAAACACACAAGTACAATATTTTTCTTTTTTATTCTTTCCTGCCCTGTCTTACTAAAGAATTAGTGCCTGTAAGATGGGCCCCTGAAAATATTGTCCAAGAAGTCCATCCTGAATTTCTGTTGCAGTTACCATCAGGAAAGCTACAATGACAGTCCACATTTCAGCTGTACTATATTAGCAACAACTAGAATTAGTAATAACAACTGCCATAAATAGCAACAACTACCATCGGATGAAGGTCAGACCTAATACTACAGACCATGAAATGGTGTAGCTGTGACATGGACTGTCTCTTGTAGACTGGAGCCCTGTTCATCTCTGTGCCATTCATGTCCTCAGTGGCATAAGAGTTACACCTAGTTTGAGTTAGTTTGAGTACCTTCAGGATCAGAGATCTCAAGCTAAATATCATGTGTCAAATTCTTGTGCAAATCATTTAAAATTAAGAAAGCATCCAAATTACTGAAAGAAAGAGAGAATACAAATGAGTCAATTTATCTGTTAAACTGGTGTAATTCCACAGCAAACCTTTTAACATGTTTGAATTGTTTCTGCTTTTACATTTTTTTTTCATAATCTGGCAAGGGATTTTCAACATGTTCTCCTGACAGAATAAAGTAATACTAGGCTTACTGACTTTTTAACCATTTGGATTAAAGATAGCTCCACTAAATGCTAATCTCCTCTGTTTCCAGTTTTAAAATTTTTGCACTGAATAATTAATTTTTATATGCACACTCTCTTTGAAATATTGCATTTCTGTTATTAGTGTTATTATTGACAGAATAGAAAACATTTCTTTTGGAGGTCAGCATCTTGGAAATCCTAAACCAAATACTTTGAATTAGAGGCCTTGTAAGGAATTTAACTTTAGGAATTTAACTTAATTTTTCTATTTCTTTGATTTCATCAACATTTTTCTAACTATTTCAGTTTTTACACTGAGTGATTTAGAATAGTTGCCTAGAAAGAGAGTCTGTGATGCAAATTTACAAAACCAGATGCGTGCCTGTGTTTGTGTGTGTGTGTACTTCATGCACATCTGTGGAGTTATTTTCCTTACTAAGAAAGTAATAACTTGCTTTCCAGCTTAGTAAGTTTATTAATAATAAAGTTCTTTTCTACCAATGTATACAGTTTGTTTTTCTTAGTTTTTCCAGGTTAATATGACCTGAAAAAATTAGTTTCTAAATCAGCAGATTCTTGGATATTATGACTAAGATTGTTCTATGAAAGTAAAACAAATATGACCAACATACTTCTTGAGACTGACCTTGCAGAGTATTTCTATAAGCATGTTATTTGGGAATCAAGATAACCAGCCATAAATTCTACTAGCTTAAAATGAAGAGTGAGCATGAAGATACTTTCTTATCTCTGTGTGACACGGGTCTTGCAGCCTATGGACAATTTCTGTTTCATTCTGGTTCATTTGTTCTTTTTCTCTCATGTTTCCTCCTGAAAACAATAAAAGAACAACAAAAAAATCTCAGTTTTATCTTTGTTTCTTTGGCTTCATCCACCTTCAGTCCATTGTGGAGAACTCTGAACCAGGCATTTTTGATAGAAAATTGGACTGATTTTCCATATTTATCTGACTCATATTTTAACAAGAATGATTTGTCTACTAAGTTCCAAAGTGTAAAACTTCTGCATTTATGTGGAAGTGAAGGATAATGGAGGATAGTAAGAATGTAAGCCTGGAACCAGATTTCTGTAAAACAATGATTTGTAATTATTTTGTCCTTTGAACCAGACTAGGTGTTACAGCAAGACCTATTTATAATGCAGCTCTATAAATAAATGCAAGTTATACCCATTTTACCACTATTTCCTACTGTTCACAGAATTATGGCCACCTTTATACTAACGATATGTGTTCTTCCATCTTCCTGCTGAGACAGAGCCGCTGTGAATGTTTTTGGCACAAACTGTGTAAGAATGAGTCTCCAGTCTCAGGCAAAGTGAGAACAAGTAAGTGAGTAATTCGGCACCATTTCTGTTCCAGTGGATATTTTTATTAAATGGAGCATTCAATAGGAAAAAAGAGGCTCTCTCACCCATAACAGAATCCTTCCAGCTTCATGGAGTAATTCACTAAACTGAAGTGTCTTTACTGAGGGTATTCAAATGTTGCTGAACATTTTTACTGAGTTTACCCTCTCTTTACTGAGATAGATGTTACTGTCATGTTTAACTTCTCAAAAAATAACATTTTTTAATACGTCATATATGTATTAGTGGTCATATTCAATCAGTGTTTCTACTTTTGTGTCAAAGTCCATTTAAAGGTAGACTAGTAAATAGGTAAAAATGATTGACATGTGCTCCTAGTTTCAGTTCCAGATCAGTTTCTGCTATAATTCAGTACAGCTGTGCTGTACGTCTCTGGATGTCAGAAATGTCAAAACCCTCAAAACCAAATCCAAATCCTTAAATGTAAATTGTGACATCAGGGTTCATAGTACTGATCTCTGAAAGGTCTATTTGGTCGTCTGGAACATAAATCTTGGCTTCAATTTTCAGTGAAATAGTGAATTCTTATGGTAATTGCTTAGCAGTAACTATGATGGCAGTGAAGCATCAGCTCCAGAAAATCTATATGTTTAAGGAGGGAAGGAAAAGAAATTCCATAAAGGAAAAGAGATTCCATAATAAAAACTGCAAATAACAGTTTGAGGATTCAGATTAAGAATTTATTTTTCATCCTAAAATATATGAGACATTCATACCTTAATTTCCCTTTACATGAATGTTGTCCATGCATAAATCTATTTATTTATGTAGATGTATCCTTACAGAACTGTACATTATGATACAACTTATCAGAATGATTTTTATCATAATGAATATCAAAATGAATACTTTTATATCAAAATATATTTATGTATTTTCTAAAATGAAATAATTATTTCCTGCTGAATTCCACTAACTGTTGAGGGTAGTAAAGGATTATATTACTTTTATTTAAATCGCTGTGCATTTTATGTTAGAAATCAAATAATTTCTGTTAGGTTAAAAGAAAGCATCTGCAAAGTTAGTGCCATTTATTTATTTATTTTTACTTTGTTTTGTATATTTTTTACGTATCTATTTTCTTTTTTGCAATACATGAAATTTTGTTGCATTATTTTTCAGTCTTTTAAATTTCATCTACCTGAAGCATTAAGTAAATTCCCCTATTTATTTACACTGCTTTTTTTTCTTTTCTTTTATAATTATAGTTAAATCATGACTGTAATGAAATAAATGAAAAAAAAAAAAAGTTGAACACATAGTAGCAGATCTAATTAGTTCTCACTTACAATTTCACTTTGACAGGAAATGTATAACGTACACAATACCAGCAAGAAATCAAGGATTGGTCCTCCAGAATACAAGGAATGTCTTGGAGAATGGTTTTCTGACATTCATTTTTAATTCAGTTTGGTGATTAGCTTTCCACCACTTTATATACTTTCTTTATCCACAAAAATGATTAACAAAGTAGAATCACAGAATCACAGAATCACAGAATTTCTAGGTTGGAAGAGACCTCAAGATCATCAAGTCCAACCTCTGACCTAACACTAACAGTCCCCACTAAAGCATATCCCTAAGCTCTACATCTAAACGTCTTTTAAAGACCTCCAGAGATGGTGACTCCACCACTTCCCTGGGCAGCCCGTTCCAATGTCTAACAACCCTTTCCGTAAAGAAGTTCTTCCTAACATCCAACCTAAAACTCCCCTGGCACAACTTTAGCCCATTCTCCCTTGTCCTGTCACCAGGCACGTGGGAGAACAGACCAACCCCCACCTCGCTACAGCCTCCCTTGAGGTACCTGTAGAGAGCGATAAGGTCACCCCTGAGCCTCCTCTTCTCCAGGCTGAACAGTCCCAGCTCCCTCAGCCGCTCCTCGTAAGACTTGTTCTCCAGGCCCCTCACCAGCTTCGTAGCCCTTCTCTGGACTCGCTCGAGCACCTCGATGTCCTTCTTGTAGCGAGGGGCCCAAAACTGAACACAGTACTCGAGGTGCGGCCTCACCAGAGCCGAGTACAGGGGGACGATCACCTCCCTAGCCCTGCTGGCCACACTGTTTCTTATACAGGCCAGGATGCTGTTGGCCTTCTTGGCCACCTGAGCACATTGCTGGCTCATATTCAGCCAACTATCAACCATCACTCCCAGGTCCCTCTCTGCCTGGCAGCTCTCCAACCACTCATCTTCGAGCCTGTAGCTCTGTTTGGGGTTATTGCACCCCAGGTGCAGGACCCGGCACTTGGCCTTGTTGAACTTCATGCAGTTGACCTCAGCCCATCGGTCCAGCCTCTCCAGATCCTCCTGCAGAGCCTTCCTACCCTCGAGCAGATCGACACACGTACCTAACTTGGTGTCATCTGCAAACTTACTGAGGGTGCACTCAATGCCCTCATCCAGATCATCAATGAAGATATTGAAGAGGACCGGCCCCAGCACCGAGCCCTGGGGAACGCCACTAGTGACCGGCCTCCAACTGGATTTGACTCCATTTACCATGACTCTTTGGGCCCGGCTATCCAGCCAGTTTCTAACCCAACGAAGCGTGTGCCAGTCCAAGCCAAGAGCACCCAGTTTCCTGAGGAGAATGCTGTGGGAAACGGTGTCAAAAGCCTTGCTGAAGTCAAGGTAGACCACATCCACAGCCTTTCCCTCATCCACCCAGCGTGTCACCTTGTCATAGAAAAAGATCAGGTTCGTCAAGCAGGACCTGCCCTTCATAAACCCATGCTGACTGGGCCTGATCGCCTGCTTGCCCTGCAAATCATACTGAAATCATAATTAAAGTTCAAATTTTTTTAAATTTTATTTCTCTCATTATGTTCAAAATTTTAAAAAGTTTATTTCTGTCATTGTTATTATTTTAAAGGCATGTACTGAAGATGCATGGGGAGTAAAAATGCAGACAAAAATGGATCAGCAGGATAGCACTAATGTCATCGACACATGTACACTGATTTTTTTTTCACCTGATCTACAGCCAGTGCTCTAATTTTAGACTCTGCTTTTGTAAAAGCCATTAAGTTTTATGGATAAACATAAGACAGACTTTGTAGAAGCTAGGAGAAACAAAATAAAACAAAATAAACAAACAAAAAGCTCAAGGAAATAAGCCTTTCCTAATGTCTAAAGTCAAGAAGAAGAAACTTCTTGCCAAAATTCACTGTAAATTTGAATGAATTATATTAATGAATTTGATAAGATAAAGGTGACTGGAACTTACAGAATAAGGGAGGATGTTAAGAATGGGAGGGAGGAAAGAAAGAAAATTTCTGTATATTTATCAGTTTATGGAGAAAACTGTAGTACAACAAATAACAGCTCTATGCCAACGAACTCCAACTTTCAGTTGAATTATCACTTATGTTTTGGAAAACATACCAAGATTGGCCTGCCTAACAGCCTCTTCATAAACCAGATCATTTCAGGGGAAACACCAAATAATATCACATGTAAACTTGGGCCTTCGTCTTGTAATGTACAAGTGCTGCCAGTGCATATTTGCTTAATAAATTATTATTATTATTATTACTATAATTATTATCATTTATTTATTTAAATTAATGAGACTCTATCTATTGACTTTACTGAGCTGCGGATCAGACTAATGTTTCCAGTTATAATGGATAGTCATTTTCATTCCTGCCATTAGTAGCTACAAAGAGAGAAGTGGTCTGTATTTCCTGGAGATAATTAAAGACATTTTTAGAAATTATTTCATAAAATGATATCCTCAGATTCTTTATTATGAAACTGATTATGCGATTTAAGTCGTTTGAATGATCAGAGACCATAAAGACACCAGACATCACACAATAGTGATCACTGGACTGGTTAGCATGTTGTTATAATACCTTGCCGTTGTCAGTTCTCTGCTCCCTTTCTCTTGATTTTTTTTAAGCAATTATGTTCATGATGGTGGCAATTATACCTAACAGAAATGCTAGTTATGGATAATGACAGGGAAGACCAATGATTTTTCTTCTTTTCCATTTTTTAATGTAATGTGAAACTATTATTTATCATCAGCTTTTTCCTTTATCCTGTCACCCTTCTGTGCTGTCTGAGCCACAGATACTACTCCAGCATAGCTCTTCCTAACATGCCCTTTCTCCCCTCTTTAATGTGTCACCTAAGTTGATGATTCACAGAATTTTAAATTGGTCAACCTAACTCACAATGCCAACAGTAAAAGCTCAAGAACTGCATGGTAACACTGCCAAGTCCCCCAGTGCTTTGGTTTGTAGCATGTACCAATAGCTGTTCATGTGTTCAGGATGAATGAGACATTATTCCGTGATTTGCTAGAAAAGATTTGTAATATACTTAATTTGATTCCAGTAAAGACCCATGTAAGGGGTATGGGTATCATATGAACGAGGAGAATGCTCGTCTTGAGGCACTGCGTAGAAAACTTTTGGCACGGATGCACAGCAACCCCTTGACACCTGTACCAGTCAACTATAAGAGATTCCTCATCTCTAAGCTGAAGCTGGATGCTTTGTTGTGGGTTATAACAAATTAACTGATGCCAGAGAGACACTTGTGAGGCATGATCTTAATTAGTGATCTTAATTAAGTATTAGAATTTCAGTTAGCAAGTGATGTCATCTGAACACTCCAGTATTCCCGAAACACATCAAAAATATGAAAATGGATATTTCTGATCCAAGAAGTTATTATTTTTTTAACAAAGTCCTCCAACAATCTTGCTCAGACATCTATAGCCACCAAAAAAAAAAAAAAAAAAAAAAAGTAAAAAAGTCCTTAAGAACATTCTTAAAACTTTGTATCGGGTTGTATCAGCCTACAAGAACAACAAAAGCAAAACCAAACCAAACCAAACCAAATAAACAAAAAAATAGCTTTTGATTTTACCTACCTTTGCCTTATTGCTTAAAGCAAACAGTAATAACAGACACTGCAGCTGGTTTACCAAAGAGTTGGTGGAATCTCCATCCTTGGAGATAGTCAAAATGTGACAACACAGCCTTGAGCAACCCACATTAGCTGATCTTTCATGCTCTGAGCACAGGAAAGTACTAGACAACCATGGTATCAGAGAACTTTAGAACAGTTTGGAATAGAAGGGACCTTAAAGATTATTAAATCGCAGCCCTATAAATATAAATATATATATGCTATATTTTATAGCCACACAAGAGAGAGAGCAAATGAGTTTCTCCCTTTTTGTGGTTATTAATGCCAGGTAAAAGACCTGATGTCCTGATTGGAGCAGACCTCACCTAGGAGAACAATGTCATATGGTGCTGGTTTTACTCGGGTGGGGGACTGAGCTCCACCACAACCACTCTCTCACTCTCCCCTCCTCGAAGAGGAATGGGGAGATAATATGATGAAAAGAATTGAGATAAGGACAGGGAGATCATGATGTAATTATCGTGACGGGCAAAACAGATTCAGCATAGGGAGATAGTAAGATTTATTGCCTATTACTAACAAGCTAGAGAAGCAAGAAACAAAGGAAAAAAAAAAAAAAAAAGCACCTTCCCCTTCATCCACCTTCTACCACCTCCTCCCCCTAAGCAGTGCAGGGGAACGGGGGAACAGGGGTTACGGTCAATCTTCTCTACTGCTCCTTCTCGGTCACTCTCGTCCCCTGTGCTGTGGGGTCCCTCCCATGGGATGCAGTCTTTGCCAAAATGATCCAGCATGGGCTTCCCACAGGCAGCAGCTCTTCAAGAACTGCTCCAGCTATGGGTCCGTACCGCGGGGTCCATCCCTCGGGAGCAAACTGCTCCAACCTGGGTCCCCCATGGGCAGCAGCTCCTGCCAGGTCACCTGCTCCTTCATGGTCTCCTCTCCACAACCTAGAGGTCCAGCCCAGAATCTGCTCCAGCAGGGGTCTTCCACAGGCTGCAGCCTCAGTCGGTGCAGGTCTGCCTGCTCCACCATGGTCTCCTCCATGGGCTGCAGCGTGGAATCCTGCTCCACCGTGGTACTCCATGGGCTGCAGGGGGACAGCCTGCTTCACCATGGTCCTCACCACAAGCTGCAGGGGACTTCTGCTCCAGCGCTTGGAATACATTTCCCCCTTCTTTTTCACTTACCTTGGTGCCTGCAAGGCTGTTCCTCACTCCTTTCACTCTCCCAGCTGCTGTGTGGTGCAGCGTTTTTTTCCTGTCTTAAATATGCTCTCACAGAGGTGCAAAACAACATCACTTATTGGCTCAGCTCTGGTAAGGATTGGGGCCCTTACGTATCGTGGGGCAGCTTCTAGATCCTTCCCACAGAAGCCACCCCTATGGCCCCCTGCTACCCAAACCTTGCCATGTAAACCCACTATACATATCTATGAAATTTTCTGAGGAGCCATGAAACAGTACTGTGGAAAGGAGACAGGAGAACCATATTACATCTCTGTATATACTACTCATGGTGCTTAGGTAGGCTATTCTTCAGTAGTGCAGTGGCCATAACCCACATATTTGAAATATTTATGTGTCTATTTAGCCTATATTTAGGGCTTGCACAGACTCTAAACAGTCTAAGATTATAATCTTATATAAAAAGGGGAGTTGATTTATAGGCAAAAAAATAAATAAATTAAAAATTAAAAAATTATTACTTTACAGTATGTTTATGTAGAATGGTATCAGGATGATAAAAAGTCTTCAAGAAACAGAAAAGTTACTCAAGTCCCAGGAAACCCACTAATATTTTATATGAAGGAAGTTAAGCAGTAACTCGAGCAATTAGAAGTTATAAATGGTCTGTACTTAGAAGAGAAGAGAAGAGAGCCAGGCCAATGAAGGACAGCTCCAGTGATCCAGGAGACAAGGGTGACCCTATGCAGGCTGTACCCTTGCTCATGGGGCTGAACAAAGGGGCAAAGCTGAGCTTTAATAACAGGGTCTACATGACAGCACATGAACCAGTTCCAGGGTCTCTCCATTGAGCAGCTGAGAGGAAAAGAAGATATGTTTCATATTTGTTTCATATTCCTAATCTCATTTGTCCTGAAAAGTGAGAGATTCTGCATAGAATTATAGAATCATCAAGGTTGGAAAAGACCTCCAAGATCCTCTGGTCCAGCTATCACCCTACATCCATGGTCAAGAGTGTGGGGTGGATCATAGGTGAGGCTGTTCCCTTAGGACTGTGACATGGTGTGAAGTGGTTCTCCACCACTTAAATATCTTGGCATGATATTGGTATTGTAACTCAACCAGAATGGGCATTGATACTTAGTGTGTTTTGTTTTCATTTTTGTTCTTTTCTTCTTTTTTTTTTTCATATACATAACCTTTATACCATTAACTATAGCTTAAATGTATACCATTGCATTACTTTCAGATGAGAATTAGACTAGTTTTTAAATGCTATAGTATGGAATCAATTTAGCTTAGAAATGGTAATGTCTTCTTCCCTATCTTATTGATCACACAATAGATAAATGCAAAAGCTTTCACTGAAATGTGAAAATGAAACCTTTAAATTGGAATAAAAATTTTCTCAGCCAAGTGAAATTCCTCAGCAGCTCAGATGAAACAATACAGAAGTTTCATCTGTTTCCTTTGACTTTGAAAAAATAAAACAGATACACAAGACCACCAGAAGGCACAGTACCATTGTAATCATGATACTCTCACTTTATAATACATATTTACAATTATTTGTTGGATAAGACACTCTATTAATGTCTGTTTTTTGACTTTTTTTTTTTTTTTTAAATGAATTATCTTAGCATAATTAGAAGAATGGCGATGGTTGAGAAGCTCTTAGTGAATACTTTCACACCTTCTAGTGCAAGTACAAAGTGTCTGCATTTTATGTTAAGCAAAATTTAATCATAATGCAGGTCATGCACAGTTCATATTGCATATAAAATCAAATGCCTTTAATTCTCTATGCTTGAATTTCAGATATTCCATCCACTGTTTTTCTTTTTTCCTTTTTAGGTATCCACAGGCATATTTTAGGTAGTAAATGCTGATTTATGACAGAAACATATGGCTGATTTGTGCCTAAATATACAGATAAAACATTGCATTTGCATTTTTACTCTCTTTATGTTTTTACTTGCTCTGCATACTTTACCAGGAACAATTTTGACTTCTTCCAAATGATTATCAGAATCTATTCTTAAGCACAGGTCTTATGAAGATCCCTGTCACTTCTCTTGTTCATCTGACATGTTTCCTCTTAGCCTTTAAATATAGATTAATTTTATACTGTCTTGGTCTTACTATCTTGATTTTATTGAAATGTTATATTCAGCTATATCAATGCAATCTCATTGATATATTTGGTCATGACTGTGTTTCTGAAATGAAACTATTACTATTATGCTATTGTTGCATAAGATACACAAATTTAGATAATCCTAAAATGCATATTTAGCTATGTGTGAGTGATTCAGAGGGTTTATGTCAGGTTTTTACACTATGAAGTAATGGTGCAGTAATTATGAAGTAATGAAGCAGTTGGGTGGAGAGAGGTACCTTGGAAGAGTGACTCATTGTTCTAGCAAGACTGATCAGTGGAGTTTGCCCCAGTTAGCCATCAGAAATAGTAGCTGTGAGTCTGATTGTTTACTCTGTCTGAGGTTCTTGCTGGAAGAATGCCTTTTCTCCTCAGGATATAGCAAAAGAAAGAATAAGGACAAAAAGGTCTGTTGGATTTCACCTGGGATAGCGAATACCTAAAGATGTGATAGTCAGAGGCAGTAAATGTTAAAGAACATAGACATACCTAATATGCTTTTTAATTTTTTTTGTTAATATATATTTTTGGCAGGCTCAGAACACTCTTGGAAGTTTGAATTTTTCTCTAAGCTGTATCTGAAGGTAGCAGCAGAACAGAAATACCTAAACATTTAGTGAATCTATTCATGTTTAAAAATATATATATTATCGTAGCTGCCTCTTGCTGTTCTCAAATGGTAATGCTGACTGAATTACAAACCTTTTTGGTTAAAACATTAGTGTGAAGTTGAAATTCTGTTTTCCTGAGATCTAGGTACTTAGATTCCATTGACTTATTTTAAACACCTTAATCAGTTACTCAAGACCTCAACCATAAAACCATAAACACAGTGTGACGTCACATTTGATGTCAAATAAGTGTTATTAATTTAAATCTCTTATTGCCTGACCTGTGTGCCAAGCTGCAAGAATTTTCAGCTTGTCAGAACTTATTCCACATAAGATACTGAACTGCATGACATTTCTATTAATTTCCAACACAGTACATCCCGCTTGTGTGCATTCCCTTATTATACAAATTTAAGGGTTGTTTTTCAATTATTTAAAGGACAGATGTGCAAACTAAGAATATGCATAAAAGTAACAGTCTTGTTTTCCAGTTTAACAAAACTTCTGCTCTACAGTCTAAAAATTCATCTTGCTAAAGTCATAGTTTGCCTTATGTTGCCTCTCTCATCTCCCATCTTACTGTATGGTCAGGAATGTGTCTCTTAACTCTTTTGTGCTTCATTGCCAGAGGAGGAAAAAAAAAGGAAAGCTTGGATTGAACTCTAAAATAATTCAATGCTTTCTGATTAAATGATACCTCGTAATCTAATGAAGAATGTGAATGAAAAATTAGTATCTATAATATTTTATTTGGCTTTTAGACATTTGCTAAGTGAAATGAGGATAACAGGATGGACAAGAGGTTGATACAAGTATCACCATTCCCTACTTCTTGTGGGGATATATGTGAATATGCTTTATATTTGTTCTACATGTGATCAGTAAATCCAATCTTCTTCAGAAAATTCAGAGTTAATTCTGTGCATAAAACAATGGACAATGCATATGTGGAAATTCCATTGAGGATTTCTGGTAAACAATGGATTTACTGTGAGGTCAGACAATGGCTGTTTGGCTTAAAGACTAGATAAACATGCTTTTGAGATCTCTGGATTTATATCAACACTTTTATGAGCTTTGGCTCTCACAGCATGATATAAAATGTATTCAACCAGATTTCCATGTTTTACTGCAATTGTCACTAGGTTTTTTGATATACACAGTTTTATTAGGGACAAGTGACCTCTTCTGGTCACCCAACTAAGAAAATCTCATTGTAAGACAGCTCTATATATAGCAGAGTGATGAATGTAAGAAAGGACATATAAAGAAAAATTGTGAAGTTAGAAATTTAGAGACAATTTAAGAATGGTGCTTATCTAGTTAGGCAACAGTTTCTTGCATTTTTCAGTTGGTTCTTCTGTGATATAATTCTTTTCTCTACATTCTTCAGGACTGGACTACCAGTTTTGTGACTGGTAAATGGCCAGTCAAAATGTTTTGAGTGTCAGAGTATTTAATGTTTATATCAGGATAAATAGTAGTAAAAATAGGTTAGAATAAGATGTGAAAATGGTCTTTACACTCTCACATCAGAGGAATGACAAGAAAGATGATTAATACTGTAAAGTAGGATTAAAGACTTCCTGTAGGACATGTGCACATAACAATGACACACATTTATCTGAGGTCACTTTGGAACAAAAAATTCTGTAATCTGCGTATCATTTTTGACCATTCACATTGCTTGCTATAGATGAAGATTGAATAGATTTCTTTCAGGAATAATGTAGCATAAACAGCCTTAAACTAAAGTTCTGGATATGTAGAAACAACTGAATTCAGAGGAAAAAAAAAAAAAAAAAAAAAAAAAAAAACAAACAAAAAACAAAAAAACTTTTTTTTTTTTTTTTAAATATATATAATTCTGGAACTACCTGTACTACAGTATCCATCATTTGTTTAAAATCTTTGTAAATCTTTAAATAAAATACCAGTTTCTTAGAGCTTGCTAGAAAAGTAGGTGAATTACACAGTCATCAGAAATGTGCATGTTATAGTTTAACCTGGCTGGCAGCTAAACACCACACAGCCGTTCGCTCACCCTCACCCCTCCCTCTCTGGGATGGGGGAGAGAAACGGGAAAGTGAAGCCTGTGAGCTGAGATAAAGACAGTTTATTAAGATAGAAAATAATAATGATAATAATAATAATATGTACAAACAAGTGATGCACAATGCAATTGCTCACCACCCGCTGACCGATGCCCAGCCCAACCCTGAGCAGCCGCCCCTCCCACCCCAGCTAGCCACCCCTATATATTGTTTAGCATGACATCAGATGGTATGGAATACCTCTTTGGCCAGTTTGGGTCAGGTGTCCTGGGTCTGTCCCCTCCCAGCTTTTGCTGCACCCCCAGCCTGCCCGCTGGCAGGACAGAGCGAGGAGCTGAAAAGTCCTTGGCTTAGTATAAGCAGTGCTCTGCAGCAATTAAAACATCAGCATGTTATCAGCACTCTTCTCATCCTAATCCCAAACATAGCACCCTACCAGCTACTGGGAGGAAAAATAACTGTCCTAACTGAAACCAGGACATATATCCACCCCTTATTCCATATCATTTATGTCATGCTCAGGTTACACTCTTTCCAATACATTCTAGTTAATCACTATTTTCATCTATGGTAGTGATGACACACAGTATTATATAATAATTAACATAATACAACTCAACTCATGGGCTATTCTCACCCAGTATTAAATCCCCTTGAGGTACACACCGGACCTCCCCATTCTTTTGCATTACCCACCAAGTGCATCCAGGTCCTTGAGCAAAAGCAATCCCACGAATGGGTTTGCCTTTTCCTGAGGCAGGAGTAGCCCAGACTGTTTTACCTAGCATATTTCTTACATGCACTACAGGAACTTTATCCCCTTCTACTGTACGTAGCAGGTTTGATTGGGCAGGTCCAGCTTGATTGGCAGATCCCCTAGTATTGACTAACCAGGTGGCCTTTGCCAAATGTGCATCCCAATTTCTGAATGTCCCAGCACCCATTGCTTTCAGTGTAGTCTTTAACAGTCCATTGTATCGCTCAACTTTACCGGAGGCTGGTGCGTGATATGGGGATGTGATACACCCACTCAATACCATGTTCTTTGGCCCAAGTATCTATAAGGTTGTTTCGGAAATGAGTCCCATTGTCTGACTCAATTCTTTCTGGGGTGCCATGTCGCCATAGCACTTGCTTTTCAAGGCCCAGGATAGTGTTCCGGGCGGTGGCATGGGGCACAGGATATGTTTCCAGCCATCCGGTGGTTGCTTCCACCATTGTAAGTACGTGGCGCTTACCATTGCGGGTTTGAGGGAGTGTGATGTAATCAATCTGCCAGGCCTCTCCATATTTATATTTCAGCCATCGTCCCCCGTACCAAAGAGGCTTTGACCGTTTGGCTTGCTTGATTGCAGCACATGTTTCACAATCATGAATAACCTGTGCTATAGTGTCCATGGTCAGGTCCACCCCTCGATCACGAGCCCATCTGTATGTTGCATCTATGCCTTGATGGCCCGAGGTCTCATGGGCCCATCGGGCTATAAATAGTTCACCCTTATGTTGCCAGTCCAGGTCCACCTGAGCCACTTCAATCTTGGCAGCCTGATCCATCTGCTGGTTGTTTTGATGTTCTTCAGTAGCCCGATTCTTGGGCACATGGGCATCTACATGGTGTACCTTTACAACCAGGTTCTCTACCCGGGCAGCAATATCTTGCCATAATGCAGCAGCCCAAATGGGTTTGCCCCTGCGCTGCCAGTTGTTCTGTTTCCATTGCTGTAACCACCCCCAAAGGGCATTTGCTACCATCCACGAATCAGTGTATAGGTAGAGAACTGGCCACTTTTCTCATTCAGCAATATCTAAAGCCAGCTGGATGGCTTTCACTTCTGCAAATTGACTCGATTCACCTTCTCCCTCAGCAGCTTCTGCAACTCGTCGTGTAGGACTCCATACAGCAGCTTTCCATCTCCAATGCTTTCCCACAATGCGACAGGACCCGTCAGTGAACAGGGCATATCTCTTCTCATTTTCTGGTAGCTTGTTGTACAGTGGAGCTTCCTCAGCACGGACCACCTCCTCCTCTGATGACATCCCAAAGTATTTGCCTTCTGGCCAGTCCATAATCACTTCCAAGATTCCCGGACGACTGGGGTTTCCTATTCGAGCCCGCTGAGTAATCAGTGCAACCCACTTGCTCCATGTAGCGTCAGTTGCATGATGTGTAGAGGGGACCCTTCCTTTGAACATCCAGCCCAGTACTGGCAGTCGGGGTGCCAGGAGGAGCTGTGCTTCAGTACCAACCACTTCTGAAGCAGATCGAACTCCTTCATATGCCGCCAATATCTCCTTTTCGGTTGGAGTGTAGTGGGCCTCCGATC
Source organism: Oxyura jamaicensis (assembly GCF_011077185.1). NCBI lineage: Eukaryota > Metazoa > Chordata > Aves > Anseriformes > Anatidae > Oxyura > Oxyura jamaicensis. Next base: position 142,669,010 of record NC_048894.1, read on the forward strand.
CTCTGTATCCCCGACTCCAAAACCCTAGGGGTCGACCTCGAGTTTCCCCAGGTTCTTTCTGCCAGAGGCTCCAGGTGGGGCCATTCTCCCCGGCTGCGGTGTAGAGCACATTCTTTACATCTGGTCCCGTTCGGACTGGCCCAAGGGCTACTGCATGAACTATTTCCTGCTTAATTTGTTCAAAAGCTTGTCGTTGCTCAGGGCCCCATTCAAAATCATTCTTCTTATGGGTTACTTGGTAGAGCGGGTTTACAATCAGACTGTAATTTGGAATGTGCATTCTCCAAAACCCCACGACACCTAGGAAAGTTTGTGTTTCCTTTTTGCTAGTTGGTGGAGACAGCTGTTATTTTGTTGATCACATCCATTGGGATTTGACGACGTCCATCTTGCCATTTTATTCCTAAAAACTGGATCTCTCGTGCAGGTCCTTTAACTTTATTTTGTTTTATGGCAAAACTGGCCTTCAGAAGGATTTGGATTATTTTCTTCCCTTTCTCAAAAACTTCCTTTGCTGTGTCACCCCATACAATGATGTCATCGATGTACTGCAGGTGTTCAGGAGCTTCCCCCTGCTCCAGTGCAGCCTGGATCAGTCCATGGCAAATTGTAGGGCTATGTTTCCACCCCTGGGGCAGCCGATTCCAAGTATATTGGACTCCCCTCCAAGTAAAGGCAAACTGTGGCCTGCACTCTGCTGCTAGAGGGATGGAGAAAAATGCATTAGCGATATCAATTGTGGCATACCACTTGGCTGCCTTTGATTCCAGTTCGTACTGAAGTTCTAGCATGTCCGGCACTGCAGCACTCAGTGGTGGTGTGACCTCATTCAGGCCACGATAGTCCACTGTTAGTCTCCACTCCCCATTAGACTTTTGCACTGGCCATATGGGACTATTAAAAGGTGAATGAGTCTTGCTGATCACTCCTTGGCTCTCCAGTTGACGAATTAGCTCATGGATGGGAATCAGGGAGTCTTGGTTGGTGCGATATTGCCGCCGGTGCACAGTTGTAGTAGCAATTGGCACTTGCTGTTTTTCGACCCTCAGCAACCCCACAACAAAAGGGTCCTCTGAGAGACCGGGCAAGCTAGACAATTGTTCAATGCCCTCTGTCTCTAAGGCAGCTATGCCAAAAGCCCAGCGGAACCCTTTTGGGTCCTTAAAATATCCTTTTCTAAGATCCTTTTCTATGCCAAGGATGCATGGAGCATCCGGGCCAGTCACAATACGGTGTTTTTGCCACTCATTCCCAGTTAGACTCAGTTCAGCTTCCAATACAGTTAATTGCTGGGATCCTCCTGTCACTCCATAAATACTGATGGGCTCTGGCCCTGTATAGCTTGATGGCATTAGAGTACATTGTGCACCGGTGTCTACTAAAGCCTTATACTTCTGTGCGTCTGATGTGCCAGGCCATCGAATCCACACAGTCCAATAAACTCGATTGTCCCTTTCCTCCCCCTGGCTGGAGGCAGGGCCCCTCTAATCCTCGTCAGAATCTTCATTCCTGTGTTTAAAGGACTGCCTGCTGGAAGTTGGAGCAGCAAACTTTTCAGAGACCCCCTTTTTCCCAATTGTTTTCTTTTGCAACTCACGTACCCGTGCCTCTAGGGTCGCGGTGGATTTTCCATCCCATTTTCTCATGTCCTCTCCATGGTCACGTAGGTAAAACCACAGGATGGCCCGAGGTGTGTATCCACCATATTGTCTTCCTTGCACGGATGAGCGCTTACCCCTAATAGCAGAGACATTGGTTTGTACAGGAGGGGAGGAAAATAAACTCTCTTTAAGTTGCTGGACCTCTTCAGAGAGTTTCTCCAAAGTATTCTCTTTTAGTTGGTGAACCCTGGTTCGTTCAGGTGGGGAGGAAAATAATCTCTCTTCAAGGTGGTGGACCTTTTCAGAAAGTTTCTCCAAAGTATTCTCTTTTAGTTGATGGACGCTTTCAGAAAGTTTCTCCACAGCCGAGACGCAGGCCTGTAGGGAAGAGGAGAGGCTTTCTTCGTACTGCTGGAGTTGTTTAGCCACATCACCCACTGTGGGTTCCTCATCCTCTTTCCAGGCCATTATTGCCAATGAGCTGGCATATGATGATGGTGCACTCCGTACAAACTTCCGCCACATGGGTCGTGTACACCTGACTTCATCTGGATCTGTGGGTACTTGTCCATTGTCTGGGTCCTCATAAATCACCTCCCGTATGGCTAATTCCCTCAGGTACTGGATTCCCTTCTCCATAGTGGTCCACTTGCCTGGCAGACATACAAGTTCTTCCTTGTAGGGATACCTTTCCCTTACAGCATACAGAAGACGCCTCCAGAGGCTGTGAGATCGTGCTCCATCTCCAATTGCTTTGTCAATGCCTGCATCTCTAGCAAGGGATCCCAGCCACCTGGCTTCCTTGCCCTCTAATTCCACACAATTGGCTCCGGTATCCCAGCACCGGAGCAGCCAGGTGACAAGCTGCTCACCTATGCAGCGACCAAAATCTTTTCGCACATCTCGTAGCTCACGCTGGTATAGGTTTCGGGTAACTACTGTTGATTTTTCAACATCCCCATCTTTATCCTCCTGCTCCTCTGATAGCCCGACCTCGTCTTCTCTACACCTAGACCTAGCAGAAGACTCTCTGCGTTCTAAACGACCTGAGTCTCTATACCATTTTTTCACCTTGTCTACAGGGGCAACTTGTACTGCTACAGCTCGTTTCTCTGACTCAGCCACAGGGTCTGCCACAGGGGTTAGAACACCCTCTGCAGGGGCAACTTGCACTGCTACAGCTCGTTTCTCTGGCCCAGCCACAGGGTCTGCCACAGGGGTTGGAACACCCTTTGCAGAGGCAACTTGCACTGCTACGGCTTGTTTCTCTGGCCCAGCCACTGGAGCTGGAGCGGCTGCAGGAGCAGGAGCTGGAACAGCTACAGGAGCAGGAGCTGGAGCGGCTGCAGGAGCTGGAGCTGGAGCTGCAGGAGCTGGAGCTGGAGCTGCAGGAGCTGGAGCGGCTGCAGGAGCAGGAGCTGGAGCTGCAGGAGCTGGAGCTGGAACAGCTACAGGAGCAGGAGCTGGAGCAGCTGCAGGAGCAGGAGCTGGAGCGGCTGCAGGAGCAGGAGCTGGAACTGCAGGAGCTGGAGCTGGAGCTGCAGGAGCTGGAGCGGCTGCAGGAGCAGGAGCTGGAGCGGCTGCAGGAGCAGGAGCTGGAGCTGGGGCGGCTGCAGGAGCAGGAGCTGGAGCGGCTGCAGGAACAGGAGCTGGAGCGGCTGCAGGAGCAGGAGCTGGAGCTGGGGCTGCTGCAGGAGCAGGAGCTGGAGCTGGAGCGGCTGCAGGAACAGGAGCTGGAGCTGGGGCTGCTGCAGGAGCAGGAGCTGGAGCGGCTGCAGGAGCAGGACCAGGAGCAGCTGCAGGAACAGGAGCTGGAGCTGGGGCTGCTGCAGGAGTAGGAGCTGGAGCGGCTGCAGGAGCAGGAGCTGGAGCGGCTGCAGGAGCAGGAGCTGGAGCGGCTGCAGGAACAGGAACTGGAGCTGGGGCTGCTGCAGGAGCAGGAGCTGGAGCGGCTGCAGGAGCAGGAGCTGGAGCTGGGGCTGCTGCAGGAGCAGGAGCAGGAGCTGGGGCGGCTGCAGGGTCTGTCACTCGGTTCATAGTAGCATCAATTGCAGCTCGATAGGCATAGGCCAGGCCCCAACATGCTACAGTGAGTTGTGTCACTTTGGAACTGCCAGAGTCATGACACTCTTTTTCCAAGCATTCTACCAGTTTTTTAGGATTTTGCAGTTGTTCAGGTGTGAATCTACAAAACATCGGAGGTGCCCACTGCTCTAGCCACCTGCCCATATCCTCCCACACTCCCTGCCACTCACAATTATCCCGCCTCAGGACAGATCTCTGCATGAGATTCCTAAGTAGTTGTTTAACCTTGAACAAAACCTGAAGCGCATTCAAGAGACATAACAACAAGAATATGCTGGTCTGAGTATCCCAAGGATATTCAACATCTTGGAGAGCTATCGTAACTAGCTCGGGGAATAAGAGGGTGCTGAAGGAGAAAGGGAGAGTGAACAAGTAAGGAAAAATATCTTTCCCTGTCCCCTTCACAGACTGGCTCCCTGATGGAAAAAGGCAGTAGGTGTAATTGTTAATAGTTTCCGAGATACAGTTTCCAAAGTACAGAGTCGACGACAGTGCTGCGTACAAATACCAAGTTAGAGTCATGGCCAGATATTTCATCATATCGTAAGCTATTGTTACACAGCACAGTACCATAACGATCTTAAACCAGGGCCCGGAGAGGATAAACAGCACGACAGGGATCACATACAGAAAGTAACGTGCTATAAAACTCAGTTTGGAATACAGGCACAGTAGACTTGATATTAAAGCAATCAACATTCTGATAGATCTGTCGTTATCTCAACCCTTCGTGCCCCACGTTGGGCGCCAAAAGAGCTGTTGTGGTTTAACCCGGCTGGCAGCTAAACACCACACAGCCGTTCGCTCACCCTCACCCCTCCCTCTCTGGGATGGGGGAGAGAAACGGGAAAGTGAAGCCTGTGAGCTGAGATAAAGACAGTTTATTAAGATAGAAAATAATAATGATAACAATGATAATATGTACAAACAAGTGATGCACAATGCAATTGCTCACCACCCGCTGACCGATGCCCAGCCCAACCCCGAGCAGCCGCCCCCCCCACCCCAGCTAGCCACCCCTATATATCGTTTAGCATGATGTCAGATGGTATGGAATACCTCTTTGGCCAGTTTGGGTCAGGTGTCCTGGGTCTGTCCCCTCCCAGCTTTTGCTGCACCCCCAGCCTGCCCGCTGGCAGGACAGAGCGAGGAGCTGAAAAGTCCTTGGCTTAGTATAAGCAGTGCTCTGCAGCAATTAAAACATCAGCATGTTATCAGCACTCTTCTCATCCTAATCCCAAACATAGCACCCTACCAGCTACTGGGAGGAAAAATAACTGTCCTAACTGAAACCAGGACAGTGCATTAAAAATTTTACTTAGTCAGCTAATTTATATGTGAAACCTTGAGGTTGTTTTCCACTTGGTAAATAAACAGAATTGACAGTACGAGAGAAAACTGCTTCTAAGTTGATGACAATGGTTGGCAGTCTGAAGTATCAACCATTTCCCTAACATAATGTCCAATTTCTGTTGATTCCTGTAAAGACTCATAGGCTTCATATTCTAGTGAGGACAATGTGTCAAGCCTTTCTTGGTTGTTAGAAATCAAGTTATTCTGTATAATTCACCTCCATATGGTTAAGCCACCTTCAAAACAAGATAGGTTCATTCAAGCTGCCTACTTTTTGGTTCATCATTCTCCTGAACCAGGCTCAAGCATTGTCTAGGAGACTGAGATTTGGCATGAAATAAATCATGTTACTGAGAAATCTAGCAATTAAACGGTATGAGTGTTTTTTTCTCCAGTCTTTGATGTAGTACCTGGTTCTGTTTGTTTCATTAATATAGATGTCACCTGGAAACTCCCTTTGAAACAAGGAAGAAATTAAGTATAATATTTGGTATTCAGTTATTCAGAACATGTAGCATACAGGATACAGCAATCCAGAATCATCTTAATGAACTATAATCCACATACTTCTTCTTCTTCTTCTTCATCATCTTCTTCTTCTTCTTCTTCTTATTCTTCTCTTTTTTTTTTTTTTGTTTTGTTTTGTGTTGTTTTGTTTTGTTTTGTTTTGTTTCCCAGAAGAACACTGTGGGCTTTCTTGTCTTACTTTTCCCTTTCAGTTTTCTCCATATTTCTCTTCCTCCTTTTTGCATTGCATTGCTCAGATATCCGTCTCTGTTACTTTTAATGCCACATTCTGCTAAAAGCTTTTTTTCCTTTATACATAGTTTCTTACTAGCTTTTCACTCCGTTCCCTTTTGTCATTACAGCAATTGTTTCATCTATCCTATTTTACAAAGAAGCCTAATCACTTCTTAAATGTATTTCCAGCAAAGGATAGATTGCATATTCTCCAGTTTCAAAGAACCTTGTGATTGCTTATAGCTCAGAGATATTCCTGCTGCTAGAAAGCAAATTTTTTGTCATAATACATTGTTGAATATAGGCATCTCCTTTGCTTGATGTCTTTGAAAATTGCATTTCCTGCTGAGAGAAGTCACTCTTTTTACTACAAATTTATTTTATGTGATGAATTTTGCTTAAAAGCATCCAAGCTCTTCCCAAAAGCAAGTGTTTAAAGGCAGAATACAATGAAAAATGAGAATTTCAACTGGCAACTTTCACTGATGTAAAAATAAAAATTAAATAAAATTTTAAAAATCTGTGGGACCACACATCCTGGAATATTAAAGAGACTTAATCAAGGCAAATGAGGTGTAAATCAAGGCTGCAGTTTTGCAGGAACATATAGGGAGACAGTAAAAAAAAAAAAAAAAAAAAAAAAAA
>NC_048894.1:142675534-142677247 GCF_011077185.1 Oxyura jamaicensis
TTTTTTTTTTTTTTTTTTTTTTTTTTTTTTTTAACTTGACTCAGAGTGGATGTGTAAAAAACTAGATTATACAGGAGTATTCATTAAAGCACTTTCTCTAAGTCTGTAAGATTTTATGCTTGTCTTTTATAGTATAAAGAAAACCAAAATTCTATAACTGTTTTTAAGATATTAGAAAATTTTATCAACAGACTAATATACTGCAACAGTTATGTACAGAAGAAAAGGGTTATTACTAAGAATTTCTCAGAAAATGCAATCTATCCTGCTGAGAGGAACCATTAAGGAACACAGTTACTGTGATGCAGCCCAGCACAGGTTCAAAGCCATTGTGATCTAAAGGACCTTGATCCACAAAATTCCAGACGGCAACATTTCACAAGTTTGTGGAAGATATTTTTCTTCATAAAAGTCCCTTAAAGAAAACTTAGGCTGCTTGGGAAGATTATTTTTTAACTTGTACTTCCCTCAATAATACCTGCCTTAGCTTGTGGACCCTATCATAGGTCAAAAGGTGCACAATTGATTAATTAAGACATGTCAAACATTTGGTCCAAAAACTGATGTCACATCACAAAATAAGGGTTTCTTAACTAAAATTCAGGAAAACAACCTATGCCCAGTGTTTTGGAAGGATTAAGTTATTTCCTAGGTCAAAAATTAGAAACATATGAAACAAAACTAAATTTATGATATGGTTTAAAAATAATAAATGAGTGGATTAATTAATTGATAATAGCTCCTTTTATATGACCCCTTGTTTTGGAACTTCTTACTTATGTTTAAGTAATTATTTATCATCTTTTTTGAAGATAAGAGAACAACAAATTTATCTCAAAAAATTCTGTTTGAGCACTCAAAATGTAAATAATTAATAAAAAGCTTAAAATAAGAAGCAGCCACAACACCCCCTTATAAAATCTCCAATATGAAAATACTTATATATTCAGTCTTATTAATGTTCACTGTACAATCTGCAGGAGTTGGAATAGTCCTTTGGAGTCTAAAAAAGATTTATTTAGATAAAAACTTGGAAATTAAACTTATTTTTTTTGTGGGGGCCCAGACCTCTTCATTAATTTTCTGCTTCATCTAGGACATTTGTATGTTTATATTTCTGGCAGTTGTGGAGTAGTGAGAGTAGTCAACAAAATAGAGATTTAAGGTGTTTGATGTTTCCAACCAATCTTTGATGGTTGGACTATATGATCTTGGAGGTCTTTTCTAACCTTAATGGTTGTATGAATAAAGTAAGAAATTAATGGATTTCCAGTACAATGTTTCCCTATAAAAACAAACAAACAAAGGAAAAAAAAATAACACCTCATTTCATTCCTCTGAAATATTTCTTTTAAAAATGGATTGATAATGTTTGGCTTCCCTAAAATCTTATATTCAGTGTAAGGTCATAAACTCAAAGGTTGGATATTTATCCAGAACTGCAGTTTGCTTTGTGGGGTAGACTGCAATTTTTTTAGAACTACAACATTTGTCAGCTATATTCTAACTGGAATTTACTCTTAGGAGGTTATATAGCTGGTCTTCTATGACAGCACTTTCTAAACTGTACTGCAGAGAAAATGGAGGTTTTAATTTATGAATGGTCTTTGCATAAGCAGATTACATTTATTTTATTATTATTTACATTTTTAAAGTAGATGTTATAGAAATAGTATATATTGATTAGTAAAACATATTTAATGCAAAATGTTG
>NC_048894.1:142702247-142721809 GCF_011077185.1 Oxyura jamaicensis
GAGATTTACTTAAGTAAAATATGTCAATGTTTTGATAACGTAAGGATTTATTTATTTATTTTCCCATTAATGAAGATGAAGCCTGGCACTTGGCTAAGCTGATACATGCTAGTGGTTTGCTGATATCCTACTACAATTTTCTGAAATTACTTTATTTTCATATTGTTTAGTGCAGAATTTAGCTGAATGCTTTTTACTAAAAATAAAATAATTGCCTATGAAACCTATAGATTTTTTTTTAATATTCATGCTTTGCTTAATTATAATATGCATTTTTTATTGTTTTCCTGCACATATATCATATAAACATTGTATAATTAAATTTAAAGCCTTTTATTATTTCATATTTTAAAATCTCTTAAATAGGTTGTCCAGAGTAGTTGTGGATTCTTCTTCTTTGGAGATCTTCAAAAGCTAGCTGGACATGGTCCTGAGCAACCTTCTGTATGTGGTCCTGCTTGACAAGGGGTTGGGCCAGATGACTTCCAAAGTTCCCTTCCAACCTAAACCACTCTGTTTTTCTGTGAAAATTGAACATAACTTATATTTAAAAATGTAGGTATTTGTTTGTCTTCTATTCCTTGTATTTTTGCTGATAAATATATCCCTGGTATATACGTGACTTTACAGACATATATTAAAAGATAGAAATTCACTACTTAAAATGGTCATCCATAGGGAGTGAATTAAATATAAGATACCCCAAACAAAATATGTTGGTGTACTGGGTCTGGCTGAGATGTTAACTTTCCCTGCAGCAGCCCATACAGTGCTGCGCTCTGCACTTGTAGCTAGAACAGCAGTGGTATCACACCAGTGTTGTGTCTGCTGCTGAGAAGTGCTGGCACAGCATCAGGACTCTCTCTAACCCTCCTAGGGGGTGGGCAAAAAAGTGAGAAAGAAACATCAGCAGGGCAGCTGACCAAACCAACCAAAGGGATATTCCATACCATATGATGTCACACTCAGCAATAAAAGGTGGAAAAAGGAAGGGAGGGGTGGGCTCTCGTTGGGAAAACCTCTGGCCTCCTGAACCCTGGCTATGTGTGTTGAGGCCCTGCTTCAAGGACGTGGTCAAGCATCACTCATTTGTGGAAAGTAGAGAGTAATTTCTTTCCTCTGCACTTCCACATAGCCTTTACTTGTTGTTTTTTTTTTTTTTTTTTTTTTTTTTTTTTGTTTTGTTGTTTTTTTTTTGGTTTTTCCCTTCCCCCCTCCCTTTTCCCCTTTCCCTTTTTCCCCTTTAGTTGAATTGTTTAATTAATAATAATGCTTAATAATAATTATTATTTTTTCCTTTAATTAAATTATCCTTATCTCAATCCATGAGTTGTTCTTTCCTTTACTTCTTCCCCTCCTCATCTAAGGAGGGGGAGTGAGAGAGTGGTTGTGGTGTTCAACTGCCTAGCATGGTAAAACCACCACAGTTGGGCAGATGTGGTGGTTTTACCATGCTGGGCAAACTCCACCACAACAACTCTCTTACTCCCTCTCCTCAGAAGAAGAGGGGAAGAAGAAAATATGTAGGAAAGAGAAAAAAAATAGGCTCATGTGTTGAGATAAGGATAATTTACTTAAAGGGAAAATGAAGAGGGGAGAAAGAAAAAAAGAAAAGAAAAACAAAAACAACAATCAAAGTTGGCATGGAAGCACAGAGAGAGGAAAAAAAAAATCTTTACTTCCCATCAGTGAGTGATGTTTGGCCACACCTTGGGAAGCAGGGCTTCAATATGTGTAGGGGTTGTGTGGGAGGACAGTCGTCTTCATAATTAAAGCCCGCACTCTCCTTTTCCTTTCCCGCCTTTTGTTGCTGACTTTGACACAATATGGTATGGAATATCCCTTTGGTTAGATTAGGTCAGCTGCCCCGGTGATGTCCCCTCTGCACCTATATCCCACACCCAGCCTACTGGCTCTGGGGATTTAGAGAGTCTTGATGCTGTGCCAGCACTGCTCTGCAATAGAGAAAACACTGGTGTGATATCAATGTTGTTCTAGCTAGAAGTGCAGAGCACAGAACTGTATGGTCTGCTGCAGAAAATATTATTATTTTTATTATTATTATTTAAAGGCAAGTTTGTGCAATAGACAGTGATAATTAAGGGAGCTTAATTTATCCATTCTCAGTTGGTTGAAATTTACATGAATCACAGGTACCTTTTGGAGAAAGTGAGATGTTACTTCTTTTTTGGAGGTTCCTGGCAAGCAGCCCTGGCCTGGCCAGCACAGCCTGGAGCAGAACATTAAACATGTTCTGATCAAAACACAGGTGTCTGACTTGATTTTTGCTGTTAGGGCACCTGGAGTTTTTCCTATAACATTGATGAGGGGACACCACAGAGGAAAAGAATGAACAACCTCCCTAACAATCCCATTTAGGACCTCACAGAAAATAAAAGATCTTGATATTGGTCCACCTTAGAGGTCAGATCCCAGCATAAGGTATTAAATGGAAAATACAGAAATTTTATTTTTCCGTGGTAAAACTTTTCAATAAAAGTTTAAGCTTAGAAAATTAAATTGATCAATGTATGACTTTCAAGACCTACGTACCATGAAGTTCAGCAATACCTTGAGGGTTACATAAGATTAACTTGTTTAAAGACTGTGTCCTATCAGAATGAAAGTGTGATTTTTTTTGTTATTTTTTTTTTCCTCTATAAAAAATGGAGTGAGATTTAAGTACTCTGACTTATATCAGAGGCTTTAAAAAACAAACTACCTTAATATTATTTGTAATTCCTTATTGTAAAACAATTCTGTTTTGAGGCTCATGGGTTCACTTATATTGGTGAGAGTATAAGAATATCATATGGAGTAAAATAAAATCTCCACATGTTCTTTAATTATTGTTATTACAACATTTGTAGCACTTGAAACGTTTTTAACCTGATAAGCTCATTGATATAGCAGCTGCATTGAAAAAGGAAACTGGATTCCTCTGAAGTCTGCTGCCACAGCTGCTTGTCTGTAGAAGTTCTGCATGATGCATACCATGATGCATAAATTTACTTTTAATATGGTTCAGAGGAATATCTTTCACAACTAGTGTTTAGTTCTCCTGTTTGCATAAATGACTTCCAAGAGCTCCTTTCCTTTCTAAGTCAGAGCCATTATTCAATTGCAGCCTGGATCTTTTAATATACTGAAATAACGATTTATGATGAGTTTACTGAATGCAATACAACTGAATTGGTCATTTAACAACACATGCTTCACAATATTTATTATAAAAAATAATACGTTTCCATGCAATGCTGGAAGGATTTTTTTTTTCAATCAGTTGTTACTGAAGTCCATAATATAAACTTACAGCACTGTTCTATTGAAATATTTATGAAGTCTAAAGGACAGCCCTATACTTATCTTCTATCCTGGGAATAGTCTCATGATCTTGTGCACTTCTGTTTTGAAAGAGGAAGGTTAGGTGTAACTTCAAAGATTTCACACTCAGAAATACATAATGATAACTATTTGGATTTGGTCCCAAATAACATATTTAAGAACAAAGAAGATTAACTTGTCTGATTGGAAAAATAAAAATGGTAATGTCTTTCCTATGGTCTGTCTGATCCCCTTGTGTAGTCAGCTTTATAGCTGCTAGTTTAGTGAGTGTGGTGGTTTTACCGTGCTAGGCAGTTGAACACCACAACCGCTCTCTCACTCCCCCTCCTCAGATGAGGAGGGGAAGAAGTAAAGGAAAGAACAACTCATGGATTGAGATAAGGATGATTTAATTAAAGAGAAATATATATATATATATATTATTAAAGAAATATTATTATTAATTAAACAATTCAACTAAAGGGAAAAAAGGGAAAGGGGAAGAGGGAGGGGGAAAGGGAATAACTAAAGAAAACAAGTAAAGGCTATGTGGAAGTGCAGAGGAAAAGAAATTACTCTCTACTTTCCACCAATGAGCGATGCTTGACCACGTCCTTGAAGCAGGGCCTCAACGCACGTAGCCAGTGTTCGGGAGGAGGACAGACGTCTTCCCAACGAGAGCCCACCCCTCCCCTCTTCTTCCTTTTTCCACCTTTTATTGCTGAGTGTGACATCATATGGTATGGAATATCCCTTTGGTTGGTTTAGGTCAGCTGCCCTGCTGATGTTTCTTTCTCACTTTTTGCCCACCCCCTAGGAGGGTTAGAGAGAGTCCTGATGCTGTGCCAGCACTTCTCAGCAGCAGACACAACACTGGTGTGATACCACTGCTGTTCTAGCTACAAGTGCAGAGCGCAGCACTGTATGGGCTGCTGCAGGGAAAGTTAACATCCCAGCCAGCCCCAGTACAGTGAGCAACCTCAAATCATCGTTCTGTTTGTTGTGTCAGTGGCACCAAAATATTTGTAGAAATGTTAATTGTATACTATTCTGGCCATATCATCATCAGGATTGTTGACTAACATTTAATGTTTGGAGATACGCTGAACGAAATTCAGCTTGACTGACTGAGTACAGGCTACATATAGACAGATTTTTGAAAGACATCTGATAGGTCTACCATTGTGCATAGACCAAGTCAGATACCTTTGGATGTGATCCGTGCTTCACTACATTTTGGTCACCTGTGCCATTTACCTTCTGGAGTACCTTCTGAAGTACCTTCTTCATTTAATGTACATTTTTGGTTCATTTAAGAGACATTTAAGATGGGCCCCTGATGAAGATGACTTGCTGTCTGTAATTCCTCTGTGCTGCTCTTTAGGTGCTCTCCTGATGACCCATGGCCTTCTGTAGTCTCTGGGCACCTATCACTGATACTGTCATCAAACTGGAAGTAGTAGGATGGATTGAGTTACCCTTCCCCCAGCTAAACTTTAGTTAAAAACCCTCTTTGCCAGCTTGGTAAGCCTATTACTGAAGATGTTCTTCCCCTCCTCTGGCAGGTGGACCTAATCATCCCCAAAGACCAGGTTTCTCAAAATAGGTCACATGGTCTAAGTAGCAGAACCCTTTTCTCTGGCACCAGTCCATAACCATCCATTGATTTGCCCGATTCAACTGGCCCTTTCAATCCCCTTCCCTTACTGGGAGGACTGATGAAAAAACTACCTGCACTCCTGAGTCCTTTACTGCTGCTCCTAGGGCTCTGCAGTCCCTCTTGACACTCCTCCCTCTCTAATTCCCCTCTTCAAGAAGCTGTAGAGAGCATCACCCATCAACATCCTTTTCTCCAACTTCAACAGTCTCAGTGTCCTCAGCTGCCTTGAGGAAATGCCCTCCAGCCCTTTTATCAACTCCATTGCCCTCTGCTGGATACATTCTAGTATCCTAACATCCTTTTAAAATTGCAGAGAGCAGAACTACAGAGAATACTGAAGGTGAGGCTGCACCAGTGCTAAATACAGTGGAATAATCACCTCTTTTGACTGACTGGCTATGTTTTCTTTAATGCATATCAGATTATTGTTTACACTATTGACTGCCAGAGTGCACTGATGGCTCATGTTGAGCCTGGTGTCAACCAGCAACCCCAGATTCCTTTCTATAGCCACTCATCTCCTAATCTGTTCTTAATCTGTACTAATCTGTATTTAAATCTGGCATTATTTTGACTACTCCAAGCAACTGCCTGAGTTGCTAATTACTATTAAGTAATAGGCTTTTCTTTGCAGTCTGCAGTACTATGATGCTCTTTGATGTAATAGGTAGTCCATGATAGAAACTGCAATACTAATATGCTATTTAGTATAGGACTTCCTTGTATACTTCATACTCTGTGAGAAAAGAGCAGGGAAGAGACAGGTGCAGTATTTTTGGAAGATTCCACCTATGTGTATGTTGGCTGATATATATCTTTACACACAGATGTGGTATCCTTTTCCTATTGCCCCTTTCTCTGAACTGTCTACCTACAAAAGATAAAGAATTAGTTTCATGGTCTATGCTTAAATTCAGCTTGGACATCTGGGCTCTGAACATCTGAGATTATAAAATGTAGTACTGTGATTGCTGATGAATTCAGCTGAATGGATTCAGGATAGTAGGAAGACTATCATTTCCTCTATTTTTCTGAGCTAGAGTAAGAAGAAAACTGTAGCCAAACTTCCCTGAATGCTGCTAAATTTGGTACAAAAAGTGCAATTGATGGCAAAAGTTTTGAATAAGCTTTTAATTTAACGAGAGCAGGTTAGCTCTGACAGAAAACCTTTCAAGTACTGACTAACACAAACACCAGAGACAGAATTCTATTAAGCAAGATACTATAGATTCATGTAGGCAAATAATTTTTTCTCCTTACTTGAATGTGCTTATGACTTTAATTAATTCTAAGAACTCAAACCAAGATGCTTGCATTTGGTCTTTTCCTACATTTTAATGGTTCTTGAACTATTCTTTCTAATGTATGACAGAGCAATGCTTTTAGTATGCAGTTACTGTAAATGGAGACATGTATTTTGCTTTTAAGCCTCTAGCAGAACTTTCTTTTTACACAGCAGCTCACCAATTGAATATTAATATCATGCTTGGTAATTCTGAAACACATAGTGAATTTCTATTGTCTGTAAATGTCTGTTTAACAAGTATTTAATATTCAGGCAAAGAGCTTGGATTTTATACCTACAGTTATACTTGGAGCCTGAATGATTTATTAGTGAGGTTCAGTGATATTCAATACATTTACATCTTTTTTTTTTTTTTTTTTTTTAGAATGTTTCAAGCTACTGTTATGAGATTTTCCGTTATTTACAGTGTTTGATTTCAAAATGGTAAAGAAACTAGACACTTAAATTTCATACATTTCTATGATTCTCTTATTGAAACCTTAAACATATTAAAGAAAAATAAAATAATTTCAGGATTTTAGCATTGAAATTATCAACTATTTTTCAGTATTTCTGTATCCAGTTTTAACAACTGCATAGTTTTTACACTATTTTTCCCTAGATCAAAACTTATTGTGTAAACACATTGAATTGTTTGATACACTGTTTCAACAAATAAATAGTTCTTCAAATCTGGGACAGACTCACAACTTTTTGATTTTATATTATTTTCTGCTGTAAATTCTTGTCACCCCCTTTTTTTTTCTTTTTTTTTTCCTTCTTAAAATTCCGAATAATATTAAGGGGTGAGACTGTCCCAGGTCCAAATTAGAACAAGCACAGTTACTTGGACCTATACTCATAAAAATTTACTCTTCCCTATTTAAATAATTGTTTCCAACAGTTTTGATTAAGTTTGCCTTTTAGTCAAAGGTAAAAACTTTATAACATTAAGAATGTAATGGATATAGTCCCTGATCACTTTTCCCAATACAGTATCTTCACCTCACCCTTACGCTTCCAAACCTGCACATCTTCTTTACTCTTCTTCTTCTTTTCCATAGCTTTTATTAGTCTCCCATTTCCTTATGTCATGCATTTAGCATGAAACTGAATCATATCCTAATCCTCAAAATAACACTAAAAATACTGATAATAATAAAAAAATCAAATGAAAATACCAGTAAGAGAAACATAATTTCAATTCCTTTGCTACTTCCTATCCTATAAACCATCCTTTGTTTTACTTTTTTTTTTTTTTTTTTTTTTTTTTTTTTTTGGGGTGAAAAGCACCACAGAAGTTGTTTAAAATGAAGTTGTTAAAAGTTGTTAAAATATTTTCCTGGTTCTGTATCTGTATGATCAGTTGAAGAGTTACTTTTCATATTTGGATATTTATAGCTGATAAGGTTTGGGAAGAGAGTACCATATTTGGGAGGAGAGTACCAGTTTGCTATGCTGGGTTTAGTTTCATTGGAGTTTACTTACAATAAAGTATCATTAAATGGCCAAGTTTACCAGCCAATAATGATTATAGATATAGATGAAAAAGAATAAAATGAATCTAATAAACTATGCTGTATTTTTACTCTGAACATAATTAAAATGAAAGTTTCATGCTGGCAGAATTGTGGGAGAGATATGATAAGAGAGTTCACTATATTTGTAGTTTCTCATATTTACTGATATTAAAACCTGCTTTTATCTTTTTCTCCTGTATTCAGTTTATGTGGCAAGGTTTGGGCAGTGGTGGCTGCTGGGGTGGCTTCTGTGAGAAGAATCCAGAAGCTGCCCCAGGTTAAATAAGGACCACTTTCAGCCAGCTCCAAAGGGACCCACCACTGGCCAGAGCTGAACAAATAAGTGATGTTGTTCATGCCTCTGAGAGAGGATAGATATTTAAGAAAAGGTAAACAAACAAACAAACAAAAACACCTGGTGTGTAACAGCAGCTGGGAGAGTGGGGAGTGAGGAAACAGCCCTGCAGACACCAAGATTAGTGCAGGAGGACAGGAGGTGCTCCAGACACAGAGCAGAAGTTCCCCTGTGGCCTGTAGAGAGGCCCATGGTAAGTAGAGGAGGATGTTCCCCCACAGTCCATGGGTTCCCATGGTGGAGCAGATCTCCATGCTGCAGCCGGTGGAGAGGAGTCCATGGTGGAGTATATGGATCTGACCTGAAGAAGGCTGAGGCCTTCTAGAGTAAGACAACTGCAGGAGCACACTCCGGGTTGGAGATGTAACCTGTAACCTGTAGAGGGGAGCACACACAGGAGCAGGTGATCTGGTGGGAGATGCCACCGGGGACCCATTTGGAGCAGTTTGCTCCTGATGGATGGACCCTGTTGTATGGACCCATATTTGGAGCAGTTCGTGAAGAGTTGCTGCTGGGGCAGAGAGTGACTGTGAAGGAGTGGAAGAGACGAAGTGCTAGGGTCTGACCACAACTTCGATTCCCCCATTCCCCTGCACTACCTGGGGGGAAGAGGTAGAAGAGGGTGGATGGGGGCAAAGTATTTTTAGGTTGTTTTTAGTTTCTCACTGCTCTAGTTTGCTAGTAATAGGTAATAAATTTTATTAATCTCCTTATGCTGAGTCTGTTTTATCCATGATTATAATTGCTGAGTGATCTCCCTGTACTTATCTCAACCCTTGAGCTCTTTTCATCATCATTTTTCCCACTTTCCCTTTGAGGAGGGGGAGTGAGAGAGCAGTTGTGTTGGAGCTCACCTGCCCAGCAGTGTAAAACCACACCTTCAAATTGATCTTATCTGCATTTTGTCAATATTTTTCTTTCGTCTTCAGTCCAAAATATAGGAATTCATGTATTTTATTTCTAAAATAAAAATAAAAATAACAAAAAGGGTAATAAACGATATTTTTAAATAAAAAATAATAAAAATGATTTATTTTTTAAAATGATGGAAAAATACATATTATCTACTATATCTTTTTTTTTTTTTTTTTTTTTTCAGACTAATTGAAAACTTAAGTAAGATTATAAAAATAAAATATCGATGCGTACACACTTTCTTTTTCTAAGATATTTGTTTCACATGTTTGGAAGAGATTGGAGACCCTGCCTTTCATTTTTAAACTTTCTGATGAAAGTTCCTTCATCCCTTTTCTGAAATGTGCACTATAATTTGGAAAAGAATAAGTTTTGTTTTATATATAGATATATACATATATATATTTGGTGAAACTTCCAGTTAAATGAATGGCTTTTAAAATATAGAGTAAGGAAAAAGAAATAAGAACTGAATGTGAGATTACACAACCGTAGTTACAACCATTGTTTCCTATCACTTTACTGGACATGTGCAACCCCATTTTTCTCTCAGAAACAAGCATGACAAAAGAAACCTTGTAATAATTTTAAAAGTAGCAGATAAAAACTACCTAGTAGCTTGTAAATGAACTGGATAATTTATCATTTCTACTACTGATATCCAATTTAGGAAATATCTATGTCTACAAAAACTTTCCATATCTTGTTTTTTAAATAGATAAAAATTATTACAGGAAGAGCAATTCTTGTATGAGAGCAATCTGATACTGATGTCCGTATTTGATAGGATTTTTAAAACTAGTGAAGTCACAGAAACTACAACATCAAGTATTTGAGTTGTGGAAACAATTTTTAATACAAATATAACAAATCAATCTATTTATTATATTAAACAGAAATTTATGCAGTAACCGTATCATCTAATGCATATAAAAATGAGATATCTTGTTGTGAAGTGTCAGTTTAACCTAGCACAAAACCCAAGGTTAAGGACAGAAAAATCAAAACTAAATATAAATAAATGTTTGTAACATTGATAATAATTAATTGATATTATTTACCAAATGGAAAGTTAAAGGAGTTGCAGGAGCATGAATTGCTCTCTACATGGAATAGTCAATCTGCTCCAAAACAGTGTGCAGTATCTTATGTAAAATATTTGACATGGCTAAATTTGAGCTTAAGATTCTTATTCCTTGATTTACAATAGTTTCTCTTGGTTTTAGGTTCTTAGAACATAGTGGTTCTTGATTACCACTTCTTTCTTCTGTCTTCTTTCTTCTGTCTTCTGCCTTCTTTCTTCTGTCTTCTGTCTTCATCCATCACACTCTGGGTGAATTTGATTTCCTGTGACCTAGCAGGAACGGAGACCCTTAAAAAAAAATAAAAATTTTTTTAAAAAAATCACAGAATCACAGAATCACAGAATTGTAGGGGTTAGAAGGGACCTCAAGAGATCATCAGGTCCAACCCTCCTGCCAAAGCAGGTTACTTAGAGCAGGCTGCCCAGGTAGGTGTCCAGACATACTGACAGAAATATGGTAAGAGTAATGTGATAGTTAACATACAAGGAACGGAACAATGTGGAATGCAGAAAGTTTTATTAGAACACACATGGATGATCATATTCAGGTCCCTCCTAGAAGAAGGCTGAATAAGATATTCTACTGCAACACAGTCCCCTAACAAGAAGAGGAAGAATGTACTATTTTCAACATCTGCAATGTGTACAGGCTCTAGAAGAATGGAATTTCTTATACTGGAACCTGAACCTCCAAAGACAGACATGAACACCATGATTGTCTATTAAAAAACAAACTGGAAAAAATCTCAAGGAAATGGCAAGAGTGGGGAATGTCTGCTGCCACTGGATGACAATAAAAAGGTTCTTCTCATCTTGAACATCACAATTCCCATCACTCCTTGGTGGTGCATTTTGCACTATTGTAAATGTAAATTCTTTTTCTCCTATGCACTACAAGTACTAACAAGCAAGTCCATAAGTTTTTGCAGAATTAGAAGCTTATGTATCTATCCTGAAGGATAAACTGAGCTTGATGATTACGTGATGTACAAATGAAATCTGAGACAGTCTGAACAAGGGACTGTCTACATAAATAAAAGTTTGTAAAATTGGAACAGTAATTGGAAATCAGATAACTAGTTTAATCCAAGTCATATTCTTATATGTTGGTCAGTATGATATATCTATAAATCTACAAATTTACAAGATTTTGTTGTCATATCTAATTGGCTACTGTATTAGTTTATTTCAATAAATATTTATTGTGTATTTTCCCCTTTTAAATGACTCCCAGCTAATGAGGCAAATGTAAATCTGCCAACCTTGTAATAATTCCCACATCATAGCATTATGATTAGTTTCACTTTCACAGAAAATATGCCAATTATTTAAAAGGGTCTTTTCATTAATAATACTGCCTAGCATGAGCTACCAAAAAGTATTTAACATGTGATATGAAAAATCCAGTATTATGTATGTGCTTAGTGAGACCCACTAGTGTAGGATTTTTATATTTGTTCCAATGAATTTGATTGAAATGAACTCTTGACCTCAATATGTATTCTCTGGTAAAATTAAATTGTTATTTTTCATCATCCAATCTGCACATTAATGAAGTCATAGTGAGAAAATAAATATTATCTTAATCCTATTTTTACAGATGATACTCACATGCAGACAGTCATTAGGTTGATCTCAATGCCAACACCATAATATATATATATTATTTCTATTGAGCCATAGCAAGTATACTTATCACAAGAAAATTCATGTTGTCATTGTCCCAGCCTATGTCTGTGTCCCTGTTTTTTAATCCATTTCCCCTTATCCTTCTAGCTCTGCTGGATATCTCTGTCTGACTGTTCCCTCCTCTGTTGCCAGCTTAGTGCTTCACAACAGTACACCAGTGCTCCATTGGACACATTTCCTGATGAATCATCCAGTCATGATAAGATTTATCTGATTAGTCTTGTTCTCTCTCCTCTGAAATTAGATGTGAGCTCTTCATTTCATGGGCCATGTCTTTTTATCTGTCCTATAAAACCTACATGGCATTTATCTGTCCTATAAAACCTACATGGCATTTATGGGAGCAATGTAAATTAATAATAATAAACATTTTATACTCGACTTATATAAGTTTAAGTATTTGAACTGTGAAATACTGCCTTCACTCTGAGCAGATACCAATGTATGATTACTCCCATGGACTCAGAGGTCCCCAATTGCTGGTGGCTGCTAGGGGCCAGGCCCTTTCCATTGCCAGGAGCAGGGCAGTCAGGGGCACTAGGGACAGCTACAGCTGTTGAGCATCAGGCACCTCCTTGGGGATGGGGACAGGGATGAGGACAGGCATGTACATGGGCCTGGCTGTGGAGAGCTGGAGACCAGCTCAGCTGTGGCCTTCCTGGGGCAGGCGCTAACGGCTCCAGAGGCTACAATGGGATCTTGGGTCTGATCCCAGTTCAGGGGAGGCCTGGGGGAGGCTGGGTAAGGGCAGTCAGGGGATGGCTGTGCTCACAGTGTTCTGTCAGATGAACTGGTTGGGACAACAATTTATTTATAAATATTTACATATATATACATATATAATTCTTATGTCTCATAAAAAATATAAAAGTTAAGCCAGCTTTGGAAAGAAGAAAATAGATTTTGCAATGGTGGTTCTCTTGTAGTTTACAGAGTGAATGAACATAGGTAGGTACTCACAACTATTTGCAGTTGACACTTGCTTGTTTTAGACATGTACATACATAGAATCATATCATAGAATCATAGAATGGCTTGGGTTGGAAAAGACCTTAAAGATCATCTTACTCCACCCCACCCCCCCGCCATAGACAGGGATGACACCCACTAGACTGCGTTGGCCAAGGCCTGACCTTGAACATCCCAGGGAAGGGGCATCCACAACTTCTCTTGACAACTAGTTCCAGTGCCTCCCTACACTTACAGTGAAGAATTTAACATATATGTGAATGTGCTGCACAGAATGAAAACTATAATGCCTGTTAAACCAGCAACTATAAACAAATATGTTTGGAATTTATTCCCATTCTTGCTTTCATGTGTCTTATTCACTGTCAAATGATTATCAGCCACACTGAGACACAAATTATACTAACACCTTTAGTTTTGCCTCTCTGTTCATTCACAGAACTGTATTCATCAAAGTACAGACTGTGTATTTACCCAAAGAATTAGGTAAAGTACAATGAAAGCAAGACTGCATATTTGATAAATATCCCAGAGGCAATCTTGATGTTTGGTTGAGAATCCTAATGTCAAACTATGCATAGATGTGCCTGGCTCCTACTTTTGCTTGTCATCACAGCTACGGATTAAGATGCAGAGTCTTAAATGATGTTGATATTTTTCTGTGGTTGTTTTTCTTAAGTAAATGTAACTTCAAAGAATGAAAGAGTCAATTCATTTCCCTATATTTCATTATCACTCTTCCGTCCCTTCACCACCATCACTACCACCCCTCCTTTTCTAAACAAAGGTTTTGGTCATTGGCTGAATTCATGAATTCTTTGAAATTTTTACTGATCATCAAAGTGCAATATGTAACTATGACATAAATGCTTTTCAGTCTATTTCCATTATATATATGTATTATTACATATATATTATATATACACACAGTTCCATTCTGATATGTGTTTTTATGGTCAAATTGCCGATAGTTTCACTTACTGGAATTTTAATACATAATAAATACATAACCAAAGAAGTCAGTATGTGTGCATGGTTAAATTATTAAGAACTATATTTTATTATACTAATGTATGTTCATATATACCCTTCTCTTTTATTTAAAGCTGAATGGAAATTATTGAGAATAGAAACTTTTTATTGGTTATCATGTTTCTAAGAAACCTGAGCAACATACATATTTTCACACTCTTTTTTGTATTGCTAGAAGGCTGATCAGATCATGGTCTTAAAAAACTATATTCTATCAGCTTCATGAAAAGCAGCAATATTTTATTCTACATCAGTTAACAACTACATGTTATAGCATGAAATCTTGAGTATTTTGATATTCGGCAAGTTTCTGCATGTCTAGGTATCTTACTCTAATATCATTTGTCGTATTGTGGTAAGTCTGAATGCTCTTCCCAGATTTTGCAAGAAGAAATACTGAGGTGCTCAGATGATTCTTGAAACAAATTTTCAGAGTTGTTTTTGGGGAAATATAACTGTCTGTAGATAGATTTAGGAATGCCATATTTGAACTGTTGCTCAGGATTGATATTTTATTGTATAGGCAAAACAAGTTACAGCTCCATTGATTTTCTTAAATGAATAATTTATGGGAATCAGTGGAAAATGGTTTTGTTTAAAGTCTATTTCCCTGTAAAAGAAAAAGTATAAGCAAAAATGGCAGATTATTTCCATGATTCATTCTGTAGACATTGTGTTGAGCACTAACTTGTTCCATTTATTTTTATTTTTTTTTTTGGAAGAAAGGGTACCATTATATACTCATATATACATATATATATATGTGTGTGTGTTATATCAATTGTAACTGTATTCAAAACATTCACTCAAAGAGTTGTGGTCAATGGCTTGATGTCCAGGTGGAGATCAATAACAAGTACTGTTTCTCAGGGTTCAGTACTGGGACCAGTGTTATTTCACATCTTTGTTGGTGATCTGGACAGTGGCATCGAGTATACCCTCAGGAAGTTTCCTGATGACACCAAGCTGTGTGGTGCAGTCAACATGCTGGAGGGGAGGGATGCCATTCAGAGAGACCTTGACAGACATGAGAGGTGGATCTATGTGAACTTCATGAATTTCAACAAGTGCAAGGTCCTGCATCTGGCCTAGGGCAATCCCAAGCACAACTACAGGCTGGATGGAGAATGGATTGAAAGCAGCACTGATAGAAGGGCCTGCGGGTGTTGCTTGATGAGAAGCTCAACATGAGCCAGCAATGTGTACTTGCAGCCAGGGAAGCTACCCATATCCTGGCCTGCAACAAAAGAATCATGTCCAAGGGAGATGATTCTCCCCATCTATGATGTTTTTTTGAGACCCCACCTGGAGTGCTGTGTTCAGCTCTGTGCACCCCTGCACAAGAAGAACATGGAATTATTAAAATGAGTCCAGAGGAGGGCTACAAAGCTGATCAAGGGCGTGAAGCACCTCTCCTATGAAGACAGTCTGAGGGAACTGAGGTTGTTCAGCCTGTAAAAGATAAGGCTCCAGGGAAACCTTACAACAACCTTCCAATACCTAAAGGGGGCCTACAGGAAAGCTGGGGAAGGGCTCTTTGTCAGGGACGGTAGTGATAGGACAAGGGGTTATGTCATCAAATTAAAAGGGGTAGGTTTAGATTAGATGCAAGGAGGAAATTCTTTACTCAGAGGGTGGTGAGGCACTGGAACAGGTTTCCCAGAGCAGTTGTGGAAGCACTCAAGGCCAGGTTGGATGGGTCTTTGAGAAACCTCGTTTAGTAGGAGGTGTCCCTACCCATGGCAGGGGGGTGGGGGGTGGGGGGGGAGGGGTGTATTTAGATGATCTTTAAGGTCCCTTCCAACCCATGCCACTATATGACTCTATGATACTAATGTTCAGGCAAATATCAAATCTTTCTTCTTCTTCTTCTTTTCCTCCTCCTCCTTTTTCTTCTTCTTCCTCTTCTTCTTCCTCTTTCCCTTCCTCTTCCCTTCCCCGCTGCCCCCCCCGAAACTCAATACAAATTAATGAATTTGTGAGAATATCAAGATATCAAGAGAAATACCAAGATTGTCTCTGCCCAACAGTTCAGAAGTCCCATGGATCCCATAGTAATTACATGGGTATGGAATGGCTATAACTAATCAGGGAAAGCTCTTTAAATTATTTTACTTTCCATAAACCTTACAGTTAGATCATGTTCATTTCTAACTGTCCCAAACAGAACACAAGAGAGTGGGAAAGCAATAGCAATTTCATGTAGTTTAGTACTGTATCTTCTTGTTTGTGTCATCCGCTGTTAGACAACTACTAAGGCCACATATACATCCATATTTCAAGTATTGTTTCACTCATAGTCTTTATCTGTCCTTATTTTTTATGTCCTCTCATTGGTGCATCTCTGGAACCAAGGGCTGTCCTTACTCTAGTCTAGAAAGAGGAATACAGAATATACCACTATCCCTGAAAGTGCTTCAGCCTCCAAATTGATTACAGAACTGAGATCCATAAAAAGGAAATTGAGATATACCTGTGTCATATAATAGCACAACATGTTTTTTCAATCTATGCTCAAAATAAATAGTTTCTAAGCATTTGGTTTCTGATCCTTAGATTTTTATTATTATTATTATTATTTAGCACTGAAGTGCAGAATAAACCTTCTTTGCAGAGATGAGTCAGTGTAAACCAACTAGTATGTAGTCTACGTATCGAAGTAAGTATAGAGTGCCTGTCACAGTCATGTAAAAATGCCAAAGCATATAAGAACTGTTACTAGCTCTCACAAATTCATCAATATTTACCAGACTTATAGCAGTGCCAACATCATTAATTATTTGATAAAATTGAAAAATTAGTGAATAGAACAGTATTTTGATATTGCACATATGGTAATCTAAAACTAAACATCTCTGGTTAGTAATTTAATTAATAAAATCTAGTTTATTTACATTATTCCTTTTACAATAGCTCAGGAGGAAACATAAAATCATAGATTGTCTCAGGTTAGGAAGGACCTTAACGATCAGCTAGTTATAACCCCCCTGCCATAGGCAGAGATGCCACCCAACAGATCAGGTTGGCCAAGGCCCCATCCTGCCTGGCGTTGAACACCTCCCGGGATGGGGCATCCACAACTTTACTGGACAACCTATGCCAATGTCTACTCTAAACCTCCACTCTTTTAGTTTGTCCCTTGTCCTATCATTATCTACCTGAGTAACGGGTCCTCCTTCATCTTTTTATTTATTTATTTTTATTTTTTATTTTTTTGAAAGTCCCCTTTAAGTATTAAGAGACTGCCATGAGGTCTCCCCAGGGACTTCTCCAGTCTGAACAATCCCAACTGTCTCAGACTTTCTTCATAGGAGAGGGGCTCCAGCCCTCTGATCATCTTTTTAGCCCTACTCTGAACTCTCTCTAACAGGTCCACACAGGTCCACATCTTTCTTGTGGTGGGGTCCCAGACCTGGATACAGTACTCCAGGTGTGACCTCATGAGGGCAGAGTAGAGGAGCACAATCACCTCCATCGACCTGATGGCAACTCCTCTCTTGATGCAGCCCAGGATGCAGCTGGCCTTCTGTGCTGCAGGCACGCATTGCTGCCTCATGGTGAGCCTTTTATCCAGAAGAACCACAAAGTCTTTCCCTGCAGGGCTGCTCTTAATGACTTCTTCACCCAGTCTGTACTCCTGTCTGGGATTGCCCAACACTGGGGCACAAATGGACTTGCATTTGAGCTTGTTGAACCTCATGCGGTTCACATGGGCTCACTTCTCCAACATGTCCAGGTCCCTTTGGATGGCATTCCTTCTTTCTTTGATATCAACTGTATCACTCAGCTTGGTGCCATTCTTGTTGAATGAGGGTGCACTCAATCCCATCTTCTATGTCATTGATGAAGATATTGAAAAGGGGACAGTCTCTGAGGGACACCGCTCATCACCAGTCTCCACCTGTATATAGATCCATTGACCACTACTCTCTGGGTACAGCCATCTAGGCAATTCCTTATCTACCAGATGGTCCACCCTTCAAATCCATATTTTTTTTTTTCCAATTTAGAGATTAGGAAATCATGTGGGACTGTGTCAAAGACCTTACAGTAGCCCAAGTAGATGACAGTGCTCAGTCTTCCCTTGTCAAATGCAGTCACTCCATCGTAGAAGACCACCACAGTGGCCAGGCAGGATTTACCCTTGGTGAAGCCATGCCGGCTGTCCTGGATCAACCCCTTGTCTTGCATGTGCCTTAACATTGTTTCCAGGAGAATCCATTCCATGATCTTGCCAGGCACAGAGGTGAGGCTCACCAGCCTGTAGTTTCCCGGGTCTTCCTTTCAACCCTTTTTAAAAATGGGAGTGATGCGTCCCTTTTTCCAGTCACAGGGAACTTCACTTGACTGCCATGATTTTTCAAATATGATGGAGAGTGTCTTGGTGACTATGTCAGCCAATTCCCTCAGGACCATGGGAGGCATGTCATCAGGTCCCATAGACTTGCTAAGTTGCATCAGGAGGCCCTGAATTTCCTCTTTGCTTACAGTGGGAGGGACACTGCTCCCCAGCCTCTGCCTGGAGGTTCGGGGACTTGAGAGATATGGGAAGCCTTACCACATGTGAAGACCAAGGTAAAGAAGTTGTTTAGTATCTGCCTTTGCAATATCTGTCTTTACCTGTACTCGGTCTTCATCTGTCAGAAGCAATACACTCTCCCTGGACTTTCTTTTGTGGCCGCTGCACCTATAGAACCCCTATTCTTTGCATCCCTTGCCAAATTTAGATCTGCCAGTGCCTTGGCTTTCCCGATCCCATCCCTGCACATCCAAACAGCATTTCTGTACTCTTCCCAGGGCACATGGCCCTGTTTCCACCATCTGTGCATTTCCTTCTTTTGCCTAAGTTTGACCAGCAGATCCTTTTTCAGCCATGTCAGTTTCCTACTTTCCCTGTTTGATTTATTATTTATGGGAATAGAGATCTCTTGTGCTCTAAGGAAAATATCTTTAAAGAGTTGCCAGCTCTGATCAGATCCTCTGTCCATAACGACCGTGTCCCATGGGATCTCCTTCACTAATACTTTGAACAGCGGGAAGCTGGCTCTTCTGAAGTTCAGCGTCCTGACTGCTCGTAGCCAGGCCCATATCCCTCAAAATCACACACTCATCAGAGTTCTGTCACTGCAACCTAGGCTTCCTCTTGTCTTAACCTCTTCAATGAGCTCTTCCACAATGGGGAGCACCAGGTCCAGTAACGCTTCTCCTCTGGTTGGTTTGTCTAATACCTGGACAAGAAAGTTGTCTTCACTGCACTCCAGGAGCCTCCTGAATTACTTAACTGCCTGCCACGTGGCTTTCCCAGCAAACATCTGGGTGGTTGAAATCCCTTGGGAGGTTGAGAGCCTGTGAGCATGATGCTTCCTGTACATGGCGCAAGAAGGCCTCATCCACAGGATGTCCTTTGTTGGTCCAGTCCTTAATTTTTGTCCACAGGATCTCAACCTGCTCTTGGCTGTTTCTTAGAGGGAACTCTTCACAATCATCCATTTCCTAACATAGAGGGCAACAGCCACACCCTTCTTCTATGACTATCTCTCTTGTAAAGCTTTTAGCCCTCCATTGAAATGTTCCATCTGTGTGATTCATCCCACCACATTTCCATGATAGCAATTCAGTCTTAGTTTTCTAATTGCACCATGGCTTCCAATTCCTGCTGGTTTCCCATGCTGCGTGCATTGGTGTCTAGGCACTTCAGCTGGGCTATTGGCTGTGTCACCTTTTTAGAG
>NC_048894.1:142721819-142742147 GCF_011077185.1 Oxyura jamaicensis
TTTTAAGTATTGGCATTCTGGAATTCTTTTGAGTGATTTACTCCATGGTGGCAGCTAAATTAATTTTAAAAATAAATAAATGAATAAATAAATAAAGGGTACATATATTTAATGATAATTTCTATAAATTATTTTAGAATGGCATAAATTTTCTGTCAGAACAAAATATGAGCTTTAGGTAGGATAAATTTAAAATTTAGCATATGAATCCCCTTGTTTGGCCAAAAATATAATGAGATACCATATTTTTTCTAAGTAACCACATTAAGAGCTGATTCATGAGTTTTAATTAATAGCTAATTAGTTTTCTCATCCCAATACTGTCTGTAGTTATATACATGGAAACATGCCAAATAAGATTATCATTTAACTAAAGATGATGCATGATGTTCAAATACTTTGACAAAAATTAATTTTAAAAAAATCAGTTAAACTTTATTAAGTTAAAAACAAATAATATATTTTAATTGATTAATTTACTTTCCTCACTGTCAAATAGACATGGAGTATGACTAGATTGTCTTCCAAATGTTTATATTTTATACAACTTTCATTAAAACTGTTGATGTTGGATAATTTTTAATAATAATTTAATTTATATTTCATTATTGTTAAAATTAATAATGAAATTCCATTAAAATGTTTTGTCAATGCATCTTATCAATACATTTTATTTTTTTTTTTAACTTACCTTCTGGTGATTTATACATTTTCTAATTCTTGGTCATTAAAATATCATTTTAAATGGTTTTGTTCAAGTGAAGAAAGGTAACTAGTAACTGCTTTGTGAGATATCAGTTACTAACTTCAAAAATTGAGCTTTGTCACTAAGGATACTAATGGCAACAGCATCTACATAGAGCCAGCTGGAATAAACATCTTCACTACTGCTTGAAAACAAAATGGGTCAGTTTTTGTATGTGTGAAGTGTCACTTCTTTTTAATTTGTGAAGATGTAAAGCTGTTTTTTGGTTTGTTTGTTTGTTTGTTTGTTTGTTTGTTTTAATCTCATCTCTTTTTAATACTTGTACCAGAATGTCTATGTAAATTAAGATTAACAGAGAAAGCACTTGGAAAAAAAGCACCTGGATGCCTCTCAGAGGGGAATGGCAAATGAAAGTAAATATGTTCAAGTTTTACCCACTCCTGTTAGTGCATGGCTAGACTGCTGCTGTCCTAGGGAAGAGGTGTCATCAACTCTATCTGGAAAAGGCTAAAGGAGTTGAGAATATCCTCTCCAACATTTTGCATTAAATATGTTTTACTAATCAATATATACTATTTCAATATATACTATATATTGGCATTCTGGAATTCTTTTGGGTCACTTACCGTTATATCCCCTTCCTCCACCAAATTGAGTTTAAAGCCCTCTCCATGAGTCTGTGCAACTTGCTCCCCAAAACAGTCTTCTCCAGCTTGGTCAGCTGCACTCTATTCATTGTCATCATGCCTGGTCTCTCAAAAGCACACGTGAGATCACAGAACCCAGAACATTTATCTTGGTGCCAGCTACACAGCCAATCATTCACCTGATCCATACGCTTCCTCCTCCGCAGGTCCCAGTCTCTGACTGGAAGGACTGAGGAGAACACTACTTGTGCTCCTGATCCCTTCAGCATCTTTCCAAAGGACATCATGTCCCTTTTGATCTTTCTGAGTCTCCTTGTTACAGACTCAGGAAGTCAAGTAGCTTCTCATTCTTTCAGAGTCAGGAATGGGTAACATCAATGAACTGCATATAAGTGTTCATTTCCTAGTGTCAGGCTTTAATTATAATTTCCATTAAAGCCGCAAATAAAAAATAAATTATTTAGATATGTCCTGGTTTCAGTTAGGACAGTTATTTTCCCTGCTAGTAGCTGGTAGGATGCTATGTTTTGGATTAGGATGAGAAGAGTGCTGATAACATGCTGATGTTTTAATTGCTGCAGAGCACTGCTTATACTAAGCCAAGAACTTTTCAGCTTCTCACTATGTCCTGCCAGCGGGCAGGCTGGGAGTGCAGCAAAAGCTGGGAGGGGACAGACCCAGAACAGCTGACCCAAACTGGCCAAAGGGGTATTCCATACCATCTGACGTCATGCTGAACAATATATAGGGGTGGCTAGCCGGGGTGGGGGGGGCGGCTGCTCAGGGTTGGGCTGGGCATCGGTCAGCGGGTAGTGAGCAATTGCATTGTGCATCACTTGTTTGTACATATTATTATTATTATCATTATTATTTTCTATCTTAATAAACTGTCTTTATCTCAACTCAGAGGCTTCACTTTCCCGTTTCTCTCCCCCATCCCAGAGAGGGAGGGGGGAGGGTGAGCGAACGGCTGTGTGGTGTTTAGCTGCCAGCCGGGTTAAACCACAACAAGATATTATTTTAATTTTATTTTATTTTTTATATTTTGCATTTAGTCTTTATATAAATACACATATCCACAGACACTCACTGGGAATGCAGCTGCTGTGATGGTGGGTGATCTTCCTATTGATGCACAATACAGGGTCTTTTATACAATCAGTATAACACAGCACACCTTCACACACAAATGACAACAACACAGCTGTCTGCTCTTAGGTCACCAGCATGTACTACATCAATCTGTATTGACGAAGCAGTTAAGAATAAAGGACCCTGTGTTGTTTCAAACATGCACACCAACAAATGAACGTTAAATAATTGTGATTATTTGTTGAATTATTTAATTATTTAATTATTTGTTTTGTATGTTTACGTTTGATTACACAATTGCAAGTATATGTGTACAAAAGATACAAATGATCTCTAAAGCTAATCCATTTCATATTTTAAACCCCAAATTAATTTGGATGTAAGCCAAATTCTAAAGAGCAGACATAACAAGATAGGAGATAGATGAAATTTACATTAAGATTTGAAAGTTTAGGTTGCATCTAGATATATTTTACAATGAGATAACAACCTTATTTTTATTTGCATTTATATACAATAGTATTCTATTCCACCAGCAAACATAAAATTTTGCAATTCTGTCTTAAAGAATCTTTCCTTTAATTTAAGGTTTCATTTGATATACAACGCCAAATATTCAGCATTTTCTTAGGTGATATATGGACATAATCTTGGATAAGAGTTTAAGATAGTTCCT
The DNA here is from genome assembly GCF_011077185.1 of Oxyura jamaicensis. Classification (NCBI taxonomy): domain Eukaryota; kingdom Metazoa; phylum Chordata; class Aves; order Anseriformes; family Anatidae; genus Oxyura; species Oxyura jamaicensis. The sequence continues at coordinate 142,724,941 of NC_048894.1, forward strand.
ATTCAGGAGCATTCCAGAGTTCTCTCTCAGAGGTAGTCCATATACAGGAAACAGGAATAGCACATATGGTGTATTTTTTTTTTTTCCTTACTGATATGTCAGTGGTTGGTGGAATTTTACGGCTTGAAGGTTAGTTTTGACTCTTTTTATTGCTTTATTCAAACCACTTTCAGCAAACACAAAATGTAACAAATTCTCCCTACTATTTAAAGAAAATACTTTAAAACTTATGGGTATGAGGATTTCCCTAAATTAAACTAACTTAACTTGAATTATACTCATCACATTTTGACATTCATTCAATGACAACAATACTCAGGAGAAGGTGAAACTATTTACAAAGTATCCCAGATAATTTATTCTTATTACAACATCTGCATTCCCAGATAAACAACAAGAAAATAACAAGAATGAGGGTATGTTTCCTGAACAAAAGCATACAGAAGTTTTAACTCCAGACATGTAAAGTACACTGCTGGACCTCAAGCTGCCTGGCCCTTGAGGAGAATCAGTCTTCCATGATGCCTCCCAGGCTCACAAGGATGCTTTGAATACCTAGTATGTCTGAAATGGCACCTGTTACCTCCATTTTGGGAAATCAATCCCGCTCTTAAATCACACAATTTTAGGTGCTTGCAGTGTAGATACAAACATTTAAGCAAGTAATTGGGTTCCATTTATAGTCTAAAGAATAATCTGTCATGGTTTTGACTGGGATAGAGTTAACTTCCTTTGTAGAACCTCATATGATGCTGAAAATGGTGGTGATACACTAATTTTTAATTGTTGCAGAGCATTGCTTACTCACAGTCAAGGACTTTTCAGCTTCTTATGTTTCCCTGCCAATTAGGAGGTTGTGGATGCACAAGAAGCTGGGAGGGGGCACAGCCAGGACAGAAAAATTGGGCTGATCAAAGAAATATTCCATACCATATGATGTCATGCTCAGCATTAAATGCTTGGGGAAAGAAGAAAGAAAATGAGGGTGGGCATGGGGGGTGAATGTTCAGATCAATTTTGTTTGTCTTCCCCATTACACACGACGAGCTCTGCTTTCCTGGAAATAGCCAAGCATTTTGTCTGCTGATGGCAAGTAGTGAATAAATTTCTTGTTTTGCTTTGCTTGCACAAGCAACTTTTCCTATACTTAGTAATCTGTCTTTATCTTAACCCATGAGTTCTTGCAAGTTTACCTTTATTCTCTTCCTTGTGCCACTAGTGGGAATTGAGTTAGTGGCTGTTTGTTGTTTAGCTCCCTACCAGGGTTAAACCACAACAGAACCCTTAAGTAAGGATTCACAGACCTTATTTTATATGGACAAATTTTACAATTCATCCTTATTGGATGTGAAGAGATCCTGGAATCATCAGCTCTGACTAGAAAGCAACATTGTAAATGTCTACAATGGATCAGGAGAGTACTTTCAAAGTGCTGTTGAATTGGATCTCCACATGTCTTAGCCACATAATTATTAATCCACTGTATCTTTACCCTTATTTTTAACAATTGAACACTGCTTGTCTTTCTTTATGTTGGTATATCAACAGTTTTCAACACTGGAAATCTGATTTTCAATTGAACATGCTATATGGACAAATGATTCTTGCAACAGAGTGAATGATAAGGTGATTTAAGGTTTAAAATAAAAATCTGGTAATTCATATGCAGACATATTTATGGATTTGAAGAAACATGCTTTTTATGACAAATAATAAGAATAAACCATTATGAATATTTAAGGAAAATATAAGGAAAAATGTCTTATGAAGGATATTTATTTGTTATGACAAGAAAGAATTCTAATCTCTTTCTCTACAAATAGTTCTTACAGAGCTATTAAAAAAAATTGGATTGAGTATGAAAATGAAATGGATATTTATGTTGGATGAAATTCTTATCTAATTTAATAAAGAGATAACAGCTTTGTGAAAGAGAAATAAATAAGTGTGACCTTTGTAATTTTGTACCTTATTTGTAACTTGTGTTGTGACAATGGTAAAAATCTCATTCTAATCCTGCCTTACTGGTAAGAATGTACACCGAACTAGTGACATTAGTTATCAGTGACTGAAGTGAATCAGATGATGGCTTTGCATAGGTATAGTTGGCTAATTTGGACCCATATTTATAACTTTAGCATAATCTTGTGATGCATTTTGCCAGAATAGGAGTGATATATGAAATATATGAGTGATATGTTGAAACTAGTGTGATTTTTTAATATTCAACAAATATTTGAATGCCTCCTAAATAGTTAAGATTCACTATCTCATTAGAGGTTTAATAATAATAATAATAATACAATCTATGGGCCATATAATTTTGTCCTTAATTACCGTTAATTCTTAAATTTTTGCTTCTAAAAGTTTAAATATGTAAAAGTGCATTTCTATTTCTTTTTTAAAAAATCTACAAAAGTGGCACAGACATCTATCCATAAATGCAATCATCCCGTTAATTTTCCACTGTTTTTACATGCTGACCACCTCTTTAGAGATGCCAGTCTATTATTGATAATGATAAAGTGGACCTCAATTAGCATTATAGTTCATAAAATCATAGAATATCCTGAGCTGGAAGGGACTTACATATATCATTAACTCCAAATCATAGGCAAACACAAGACCAACAAAAAATTAAACCATATGTCTGAGAGCATTGTCCAAACACTTCTTGAACTCTAGCAGGCTTGGTGCTATGACCACTTCCCTGCAGAGCTTTTTCCAGTGCCTGACAACACTCTCAGTGAAGAACCTTTTTATAACACCAATCCTGAACCTCTCCTGTGACAGCTTCATGCTGTTCTCCCAGGTCCTATTGCTGCTCACTAGAGAGAAGAGATCAGCTCCTGCACCTCTTCTACTACCCCGTCAGAGGAAGCTGTAGTCTGTGATGGGTTCACCCCTCAGTCTACTTTCTCTAGGCTGAAAAAAACAAGTGACTTCAGCCTCTTCTCATACATCTTGCCCTCTAGACCCTTCACCATCTTTGTAGCCCTCCTTTGGACACTCTCCAATAGTTTACGTCGTTCTTTTATTGTGGTACCCAAAACTGTTCACAGTACTTGAGACCACGCTAGTGCAAAGTAGATCAGGATAATCACTTCCCTCAAGCAGCTAGCTATGCTGTGCTTAATGAGCCCCAGGATTCAGTTGGTCCTTTTGGCTGCAAAGGAACGCCATTGACTCATATTCAACTTGCCATCAATTAGAACTTCCAGATCCCTTTCTGGGGGGCTGCTCTCCAGCCTCTCATTCCCTGGTCAGTACATATATCCAGGATTACCCTGTCCCTGGTACAGAATCTGGGACTTCCTCTTGATAACTTTCATATGGTTGCTGTTTGCCCCTCAATCTAATTTGTCAAGATCTCTCTATGAAGCCTCTCTATCCTTGATGGAGTCAACAGCTCTTCATAATTTAGTCATCCACAAATTTACTAAGTATGCATTTGAATCCTGCATCCAGATTATTTATGAAAACATTAAAGATAACTGGCCCTAAAGTGGAGCCCTGTGGAACCCCACTAGTGAATGGCCACCACCCTGATTAAACCCTAGTAGTTAAACCCTATTTACTATAACCCTTTGAGCCTGCCCTGACAGCCATTTGTTCATATATAATAAGATATTTTGTATTTGTTTAGCTGTATGCAGAATGTTTTGTCTAGAAGGATACTGTGAGAAACAGTACTGAAAGCTTTGCTGAAATCCAGAAAAATATTTGAGAGACATCTTGCAATAACATCAGTCAGTTCATTTGGTATGGAAAGAATCCCATCAGGACTCACAGACTAACAGACATTCAGCTGAAGCAGCAAATCCAACAGAACTTCAGAGTAGGCTAAGAGTTTATTATTTTAACAGTCATCGTCCCCCAACCCAGGGCTCCAGGGGTTACAGGGCCCATCAACAGCGTTGAAGACAGAGGTGAAGAAATAATTAAATGTCTCTGCTTTATCTACATCTTTATTTAGGAGGTGACTAAATCATCAAGTAGTGAACCAATGTCTTATTTGGTCTTCCTTTTGCTGTTATCATATTTTAAAAAGACATTTATATGTTGTCCCCCACAGTACTGGTCAGTTTCAGTTTTAATTGAGCTTTGGCTGCACAGATTTTCTCCCTACAAAGGCAAACAGCATCTCTGTAGACCTACCATGCCTCCTGACCTTGCTTCTGGTGTTCATACACTTTTCCTTTTCCACCCAAGCTCTAGAAGATCCCTGCTCAGCCAAACTATTATTCTGCCCCTCTTGTTTGAATTCTCACACTTTGGAATTACCTGTTGCTGTTCTCTTAAGAGATGGCTCTTAAAAAGTGAAGAGCATTGATGGACCCCGATATCTTGGAACACAGTTTCCCAGGGGACCTTACTCAGTAATTCCCTGAATAGCCTGAAGTCTTCTTCCCATATTCAAGGTTAAAGATTTGGTGGACGGTTTCCTCCTGTCACCAAAGATTTTAAGCTCAACTACTTCATGGCCACTATGGCCAAGATGGCCACTGATCGCCACTTCAACCAGAGGACCCTAAGTGTTTACAAGCAACAAATCCAGGAGGTAATCTTTCCTAGTTGGCTCCCTTAGTACCTGTACAAAGTACCTGTCCTTTTCCTTTTCCTTTTCCTTTTCCTTCTCCTTTTCTTACTCCTTTTCTTTCTCCTCCCCCCCCCCCCCCCCCCCCCCCTTTCTTTCCTAGCTGTCGTTACCTCTGAGTTTTTCCTTATTTTTTCTGATTATATCCCCCATCACCCTCCCAGGGGAGTGAACAAATTACTGTATGTTGCTTATTTGCTGCTCAAAATTAGCTGAATTCTTTACTCAGTTTAAGAAATAACCATGATATGATTTTCTGCAAATCAGTTTGTTGTTCTGCAAATCAATTGTTTGTTCATTTGTTTTAAACATACTCACACACAAATTTTTGGAATGCAGTGTCATTTTTTTTTCTACTATTAATTTTTCTACTCAGTTTTTCTTCTTCAAAAGCATCCTATAAATATTTGTGCAAAATAAAACCTTAATCTTACTGATGCTAAAGTCTGAGTTTGGTGTGCTTCTGTGTTTTGTTGTAGTTGTTTTATCCTTCTGGGAACCTTCTGGGAATAATTTGAAATTTCTAAGAAGGGGAAAAAAAAAAAAAAAAAAAAAAAAAAAAAAAAGATTGACAACCACTTTGTCGATTTCAAATGGCCTAAAAGGTAGATAGATGTACATTAGTGTTGCATATCAAAATTTTGGCACTGATGGAACCTTCAAAATTTTGCAGTAAAAAGTGGCATGTCAAATATATTATTTTCTTTCAAGTACTATAGCAAGACATCATTTGTATCATCTAGAGGAAAACAACACACTGATAGTGAATAAGAATTAAAAACTTTTAATATATTGGATGAATATCAGAAAACAACAGCCAAAAAGATTGTTAATCTCTCTATTGGCTTGATATTTTGGATAGGTTATGCTGTTCTAACTATTTAAAAGAGAACTCATTTGCCAGGTGAGCTTTCATAATTGCAAACCAGTGTACCAGGCTTCTGACAGATTAAATGCCCACTCATTGTTAATGTATATTATATTATTATAATGTATATAATGTATAATGTTTTGCATTACGTTTGGGACTGAATGATTCAGAAAACACACTTTTATAAAAGTTTAAATCAAAGAACAAATATACAAAAAAAAGTACAAGAGTCTTTCTGTTTTGCTGGTGTTTTTTGATTTTCTTTTATTGATTCAGAAACTGTGGAATATAGTCATTAATGAATACAGTTTTGTGTAAACACTGTTCATACGGTTTGTTGTTCAAATAATCATCACAATAAAGAAGCTAAAAAAAAAGGAGGGTTATAAGATCCTACAATTCTTACTTTTTAAAATTATTTTTATTTTTATTTTATTTTATTTTTTCCTCTGCATTTCTGTTCATTAGGCAGGCCTAGCAAATCAAAAAAAAAAAAAAAAGTCAATTATTTTCATTCTGATTTTTTTTTCATGAAATAAATTAACATACCCATCTTCACAAAACCATCTCAAGTTTACTTAACAAAGCTATAGTTTTATATATGTGTTGTCTTTTACAAAAAAAATTACCTGTCATTCACTACTTGGGGCCTAACAACTTTATTTGAACATCTTATCTAATGAATTATCTTCTCAGTCCAGTGGCAACTAACTATGGACAAAAAAATATGAGTGCACGGACTTGCCTTTAATCTGTTGCACTGGGAAATATTGTGTGTTCTTTTATATACATGAGGCATACTACAGAGAAGTCAATTCACACGTGTACTTCACTGAATGTTCCTCCATCACAGCCTGCTTGTTTAGGCTTTAAACATTTTAAATTTAAGAATAATACTTCATTGCCTTTTGTGTTTCTATTGTAAAAGAACAACTGTTGAAATATTCTGAAACTTAATAGCTTTATTTTAAAAGCTAGTTTAAAAAAAAATGAAAATGAAAAAAAAAAAAAAATCTTTCAGTTCACCAGCCCAATAACTTTTAGAGTTTTGGAAGGCTGTTTAACACTGAAAAGTCAGATAAGAAACATTATTTCAATAAAAAGCTCTTTGTTGTTCAAAAGAGATATTTGACCTTTGTATATTTAGGCCCTCATGACTAAAATTCAGCCTAAAAACTCTTAGTGATGCTGCAGCCCATTTGAGGATCAAGTCATTGAGTAATGTATATTTTAACAGACTCTCCCTCTGTCCCTTCTCTAATTATTTATGTAAAGGAAGATGGATCATCTTCCCAAGCAGTACTCTACACTTCCCAAGCAGTAACCTGCACTATTGTAGTTAGGTCAGGAGTCTGAGAGATAGTGGATGTGACTTTCACTGAGCAGCGTTTGGCACATGAATCCAGATCTTGGTGTTCAGATACTGAATTTATGGAATATAAAGGGACAGCAAAGAAAATAGTGCTATTTTTGCCTTCTGTCTACCATAAAATAAGATCCTCTGCTTCCAGAAAGCTGTTAAACATTATGAAAAACAAAATAGGAAAGGGATATTTCTCTATCACACACACTGAGAAGAAACAAAATTTAAGATACAGCTCTGTCTTTAACTTTCCTTTTTTTTTTTTTTTTTTTTTTTTTTTTTGTCTTCTTCAGGTACCTTTCTGGGAATTTAATTTTGATAGGGCATTTATTTGTCTTAATTCTGGTCATTATGTGTGGATCTAGTGTGTATAAGTAAGGTACTGAATTCCACTTAGGAAGCATATATTTACAAATTTCATGTCCCAAAATGCAAGTTAAAAGCATTTAAGTTTTTTTTCCAAAGTCCAGAAGACTTTGTCATAGTTAACACTTCTACACGGGAAATTCTCTCCATTGAACAGCATTGAAGTTAGAACTGAAGTCCTCACTAGTTTACTGTGCTTGCAATAGGAAATTATGGTAATGCTTTTTAAGTTAATTAGGATTCACAATTATTTAGTCAGCTTTTTATATCATCCTTCAATGAAATACTAGAAGATATATATATATATATTTTTTTTTCCAGTAGAAAAAAATGATAATTCAAAAGCAGAGAATAGATATGAAGTAGTGTCAATTTAGATTTACTGAAGCCATATTTAATGGTATTGCAAAGGCCATATGACAGTGCAGATGTTGTCTTTGGATGACAAGACGTCTACTAAAAAGAGAAGAAAATTTTGGAGAACAGAAAATGAGAAGTCATAGGATAAAGTGATAAGGGGATAATATAATCTACATTTAAATATCTTTCTGAATTTATATAGAAAATTGTGTTAATCTTAAGGATCTGTAAAAAATGTATATAGCTATTTAGTTCTTAACGTCTACCATTTTATAGAATGATTTAAAAAGAATGGTTCTAATGTTGCTATATAAATCTGATAACTGTATAAATCTAACAAATGATACCATCATATAAATTCTGGATTATTTATTTATTTATTTAGGGTTGGTTAGGGTTGGAACATGCATATAAAGAAGAAAGGGCCACAACTATCTGGAACAGAACACATAAAGCTAACTCAGTTGAGAAGTGCTCAAAAATAATTCAGAACTGAGTTAAATTTTCTCACAGTGGAATAGACACCGTAGCAGGATCAAAAATCAACAGTCACTTATAAAGTTGTAGAGGATTTGCAACCAACAAATGCAGTGCAGAATGTGAAGGAACGAGCTGAACTTTTAGCATACAGTCACTTGTACTGAATGGGAATCTACTAAAGACATTCTACTTCTGTTCATTTTTTCTTGCATATATCACTTCTGATAGTCTGTATGAACACAGCAATTAAACATTATAGAATTTATTCAGGTGAATTAGGTTTATATTCTTTAATAATTTCCTAATAATTTGTAAGTAGGGAGTTAGGAATTAGTTTAGGAACTATTCCAAGAATATGCATTGCCATGGAAAAAGGAAAAAATAAAAATAAAATTAAATACTATACCAATGTATTTCTCACCAAACACTATGGTACTGATATTTGCAAGTGTATTGCAAAGTTTATGTGCATGTACAGGCTTATATGCACCAGTTAAGTAATTACAGATTACCGTGATGATAATGTTGAGAAGACTGACAAACCAGGACAGTTTCCAAATTAATTAGTACACTTCGAGCTAACACTTAGTACTTGCATGTTATTAGTTTGTTCTACCTATACAAAACTGTTACTCTTTAGTACTCATAAACTGTTTTAGTTGGGAATATATGATATCCCACAGCTGATGCCATACAGTGAATACTGATGACTGAAGCCCTTGGTGGCCCTTAGTCACGCAAGTCAAGTTGGTCACATGTGGGAGGTCTTTGATAAGTAATTGTAGAACTAAAGCAGATCACATCACATTTTCTGTCTCCTTAATGCTTGATGTTTTATGCCATTTGCCAATCTCCTAAAGCTCCTTCTGATACTCTTCTCATAAATATACATAATACATAAGTATACTTATCCCACTGAAGTCTTAAAACTAGTTATATGTATGTTAGTATGTGTATGTGTGTATGTACGTTAAATACATTATGTCACTGATTATAATAGATATTATAGGATAGGCTGGACCGATGGGCCGAGGCCAACGGTATGAAGTTCAACAAGGCCAAGTGCCGGGTCCTGCACCTGGGGCGCAACAACCCCAAACAGCACTACAGGCTGGGAGATGTGTGGTTAGAAAGCTGCCTGGCAGAGAAGGACCTGGGAGTAGTGGTTGACAGTCGGCTGAATATGAGCCAGCAGTGTGCTCAGGTGGCCAAGAAGGCCAGCAGCATCCTGGCTTGCATAAGAAACAGCGTGGCCAGCAGGTCCAGGGAAGTGATTGTCCCCCTGTACTTGGCTCTGGTGAGGCCGCACCTCGAGTACTGTGTTCAGTTTTGGGCCCCTCGCTACAAGAAGGACATGGAGGTGCTTGAGTGAGTCCAGAGAAGGGCTACGAAGCTGGTGAGGGGTCTGGAGAACAAGTCTTACGAGGAGCGGCTGAGGGAGCTGGGACTGTTTAGCCTGGAGAAGAGGAGGCTCAGATGGCAATGGAGAGTAATAGAGAGCATTGCTTGTTTTAGTTATATCTAACCAGGCAAACCAACCTTATTGCACTCTACAGGTACCTGAAGGGAGGCTGTAGCAAGGTGGGGGTTGGTCTATTCTCCCATGTGCCTGGTGACAGGACGAGGGGGAATGGGCTAAAGTTACGCCAGTTGCTAAAGTTTGGGTTGGGTATTAGGAAGAACTTCTTTACTGAACGGGTTGTTAGTCACTGGAATAGGCTGTCCAGGGAAGTAGTTGAGTCACCATCCCTGGAGGTCTTTAAAAGATGTTTAGATATAGAGCTTAGGGATATGGTTTAGTGGAGGACTTGTTAGCGTTAGGTCAGAGTTTGGACTCGGTGATCTTGGAGGTCTCTTCCAACCTAGACCATTCTGTGATTCTGTGAAAATACGAAATGTCAGTATTTTTGTGAAAAAACAATAACAACAACGAAGTATTACATTTTGACTTGTCAAAACCTTTTTTGTTTGATAAGGTCAAAACATTTTTGTAAAGATAAGATGAAAAAAATCACTTCAGTACTATTATTTAGAATATAATATATAATAGTTAAAATGAAAACTTCAATATGAAGTGTTTAGTTACTTGAGGATTTATGTTTCAATAAATTCAAAAATTCTGTCTATTTGTTCTGTAGGCTTCGAGGTGTGCGAGAAAATCTGTCAGAGTACAATATAATAGGGAGAAGATAACTTTCCTAAGTGTTAATTAACAAATGCTTTCATCACTGTCACAGTTTGATATTTTTGATAATTTCTACCAAAGTTACCAAAAATGAAGTTCTAGTTTTCAGCAAGATAAAATGATGATACTAAAAACTAGGAACAACCTTTTAAGGCATCAAATAAACACTTCCTTAGTAATTAAGGAGAGGAAACTTGGGCAAATTTGGGAAAGAAAAGGTGTATTGTATTTTAATAGTGAATGCCATCAGTCTAACATGAGTTCTTTCGTGACTTGATCCAGACTTATTTGATCCAATTTACTAATGAAGCTTTACATAATGGAGCAAATAAATGTCTGTCCTGCTTCAACAATTATGTTATTGAAATGCATTGTATCATCCTTTATTTCTTTTTTTAAAAAAAAAAAAATAAATAAAATAATTAAATGTGATGGCAATGGAGAGTAATAGAGAGCATTGCTTGTTTTAGTTATATCTAACCAGGCAAACCAAACATTAAAAATCTAGATCAGTGAAACCATTCAATCTAACTTTAAAAAAATTGAGTCACTAGTGCTCAGATGAGTCATCACTGTGCTGTATTCATAGATGTGTATAACACTTATTCATCTAGAAAAATACCATTTAATTTGCAACATTTTGTTATTCAAAGACAACACCCTTAAGCTCAGAACGCTGAAAGTGTCTGCAGCGCTGCAAACCTTTGCCCAGAAGCTTGTAAAGACAAATTTCTAGTATGATTCTCAGAAGTGTTTAGAAAACACTATTCTTCTTAGTTACAATAAAAACTTTGGTTGTTTGGTATATCTAATATTCAGGTTTTAGATTGCTTATAACAATCACTTTTATTACAAGCTGTTTTTCAAACTCACAGAAAAAGTAGTAATATAAACATATCAATATATTTCTGGAAAATTAAAAATAAATAAAGGGAAAAAAAGGAAAAAAACACAAAAAGAAAAACTTTGCAACCAAGGTACATGATCTTATTCTAAGAAAAAAGTTTATTCTTGTCAGATGTGGCACTGTATACATCCTTTTCATATGTTTTTTTTTGTTTGTTTGTTTGTTTTTGCTCATAGTCAACAGTTTGTGGATTAATTTCAAGTTGTTGAATTTCAGTTAAAGAAATTAAAGGAAAAAAGGGAAGAAAAATAATTTCAGTTAAAAAGTACAGATGAGAAAGTTGCAGATTTATATGGTTGAAAATTTACCTTACATCCTGGATGAAAAGACAACAGGAAGTATTAAAGAAAAGAAAGTGTAAAAGTGTACCTATTACTAACACACTCTATAATCAAAAAAACCTACCTGACCTGTCTCTTTTTCAGGGACAGGTCACAAGATAACTAAGACTGCTGTTGGTTTGGTGAATAGCTGACATTTCTCTAAGTGTAATAGAATTAACTGCAATTGCAAAAAATGCTCTTAGTGGAAAATATTATACCAAACTGTATTTACACTAAAAAAAAAAAAAAAAAAAAAAAAGATTTCTTAAAAAGTACCACTGAAAAAAAAATAGATTTCTTTAAAAATTACCACTGAAAAAGGTTACTGAAGGAGCAGGTGCTCCAGACACAGAAGTTCCTCTGTGGCCTGTGGAGAGGCCCTTGGTGAAGCAGGCTGTACCCCTGCAGCCCATGCGATACCATGGTGGAGCAGATCTCCACGCTGCAGCCCATGGAGAGGAACCCATACAGGAGCAGGTTATCTGGCAGGAGCTGCCCCCGGGTAGGGGACTCAGGTTGGAGAAGCTTTCTCCTGACTGATGGACCTCATGGTATGGACCTATATGTAGAACAGTTTTTGAAGAGAGACTACCTGTGGGAGCCCACGTAGGATCAATCTGGGAAGAACTTTATCCAGTGGGAGGGACCCCACATGGAGCAGGGGAAGAGACTGACTGTGAGGGAGTGACAGAGGTGAAACACTACAGACTGACCACAACCCCCATTCCACTGTCCCCCTGTGCTGCTCGGGGGCAGAAAGTGGAAGAGAGTGGATAGGGTGAAGGTTTTGTTAGTTTTTCTTTGTTTCTCACTTCCCTAGCTTGTTAGTAATAGGTCATAAATTTCTTTAATTTCACTATGCCTGGTTTACTATGACTATTACTATTTCTTTAATTTCACTATGCCTGGTTTACCCATGACAATAATTGTTGAGTGATCTCTCCATATTTATCTCAACCCTTGAGCCCTTTTTATTGCATTTTCTCCCCCTTTCCCTTTGAGGAGTGGGAGTGAGAGAGTAGTTGTGGTGGAGCCCAGCTGGGTAAAACCAACAAAGCCTGGGGCATCAACCACCTCTCAAGGAAGCGTATGCCACTGTTTGATCACCCTCCTGGTAAAGAAACTTTTCTTAATATGTAGTCTGAACCTCTCCTCGTGTAGCTTTGTGTCATTCCCACATGTTCTGTCATTTCCCTTCCTCAGGAAGTTGCAGAGAGCAATGAGGTCACCTCTCAGACTTATTTTGTCCAAACTGGACAGACCAAGTGTCCTCAGTCTGTTCTCATAAGACATGCCTTCATGCATTTTTATTAACTTTGTTGCCCTACTCTGAATGCATTCAAGTACCTTAATGTCCTTGTATAGTGTGGAGAATATTAGAAAATATCTGAATTTTTTAATCCCATATGGGTGTGTGGCCATGGGCGTCGACAAGCCCCATGGTTGGTGATAACATCGGACTCTTAACAATGAGACCATGAGGAATGTAAAGAGTTTAGAAGGAACAAAGTAGGATGATTCAGGAGACGCCTTGCTGTATCAGACTGCTTGTTCTCCAGTCATTAAGACATGGAAGTTGCTGGGTGTTAGAGGTTGCAGTGGTCGTGGCCTTGAACCTGCTGGAATTCAAGAAGCATTTGGACACCTCTCAGACATGTCTGATTTTTTGAATGCTCCTTTGTGGACCCTGGGTTTGGACTCAATGATTTTTGTGGGTCTATTCCATCTTGGGATATTTTATGATTTTAAGGATTAAAAAAAAAAAAATAGACTTTGTACTTTGTATAACACAGTAGATAGTTTGCTGTTTGTAGTACTCACTTTAATATGAAAAATGTAGGAATCATTCACTGTTTTGCCTCTAGCAAATAAAATGCCTTCAGGAATGTTCTAATACCAGTTACCAGGTTGAATTTATTTCTGCTGCATCTGCTTTACTTCACAGAAATATATTTTTTAATTATAATGGATTAAATATATCTTAAGCAGAAATTAAGTAAGTGCACTAAGTATACAACTAATTCAAATGTTTTCTGTTCTGACCATATATTCTCCTCTGAGTCTATAACACATCTCAAAACAGAAAGTACCATCAGAACAGATATCTTCTGACTAAAATGTTAGATTTAGTTGGTCATGATTGTCAGAGAATGTCAAAGAGAAAACATCTTTATCTAGCTATAATTACACGTATTCTCAGTGTTTATTCATTTTCTCTACTTTTCTTTTTTTATAAATCAGCTTACCTCTAAATCACTTTGCAGTCAGTATATTAAATCCATTCCATCCATTCTACAAAGAAAAAAAAAAAAAGGTAAAATTCACGTATATATATGTCTATTATTACTCAGTGCAGTTGTGCTATTCATTGTAAATTTTCCAATTGTAAGCTCAACCAATTTTCTAAAGACCTCATGGGTAACAAGTTAAGCAAAAGATTTCCTGTGACACAACATTTGAATCGCACCCTGTTTTGTGATTACATGATTCAGAGTCCAGAGATTCTGTGGTTCACAGACTAGATTTCTTATTCTTTTTGCTAACAATATGAACAAGGCTGTGAACGTGCTATTAAGGGCAGAAATATCTGATCACTAAGAATTTAATGAACTCATTTTCTGTTAGTCTAGAAATTGACCGGTCTAAGGGGTTGTGTGCTATCTGACCTGATGCAGGTGTGAATGAAAGGAAAAGACTCCAGACCACATCTACAGGGTTCTGTCCAAAAAGAGTTTTCTTCTGATTCCCAGTGCTTCAGAAGTGTAAGATATCACCAACCATTTTGTCCCTTTAAAACTGAGAAATAAAATATATTAATCATCTAATTTATATATAAAATAACTGAAATAAATTCCAGCTTTCGGAAAAAAAAAAAAAAAAAAAAAAAAAAGAGAGAAAATTAGATGACATTGCTTATACTTCAGTTTAGTAAAGGTAAACCAATGTTATTTCAGTATATTTTGGATGAAGAGGGGAGGGGCAGGGCGAGGCAGAATGGCATGAAGCTGTGACAGGAAAAGTTCAGGCTGGACATGGAAAAGATTCTTCATTGCGAAGCTGATCTGGCACTTGAACAGGCTCCGCAGGGAAGTGGTCACAGCACTAAGCCTGCTGGAGTTCAAGAAGCATTTGGACAATGCTTTCAGACATATGATTTGATTTTGGGGTGATCCTGAGTGGAGCCAGGAATTAGACTTAATGATCCTTTTGGGTCCCTTCCAACTCAAGTTATTCTATGATTCTAAGTTGTATTCAATAGTACCATTCAAATTTAATATTTTTAATGATAAATCATAGTGGGTAAGGTATTAAGCAGATTATGTCATCAGCTAATATGTTTAATTTCAAATAGCTTCAGTTTGCAATCTGTCAATTGAGGATTTACATGGCTTCTCTGCAGAGCATGAGTTTGACAGTGAGTAATACATTGTGTAGAAATATAAAATCTTCAGAGTATTTTCATCCATTTCAGTCAACTGGCCACGATAGATCTATTGACACTCATGTTCTAATACAGCTCATTCCTGTCAGATTCATCCTATATGTCTGGACTGAAATACTATTTAAGAAAAAATATTCATCTTTATGCTGGCTCATGCTGGAATTATTATGAGGGTGAAGAACTATAACAATGTACTGCAGCCTAAGTGTTATGTGTTAGTCGTCGTCTTTGATCAATGTTTTTAAGCTTCACTGCTGATGGAAGGGATGGAAAGCAATTATATAGCATTACCATTGGGGTTTTATTCAAGGTCTATCATGTTTATCATTCTTTTTCTTCTTTTGTCCTAGAAAAAGACCAAGTTTTATTATGTCTGATATCCTTTTAATATGTGAAAATTGCTCTTTTTACTTTTAATTTAAAAAATAATGGCTATCAACTAAAATGTCTTTGTTACTCATTGCACAATATGAGTTGCATGTATAATGTATACAAGATTGTATGTTGATTTTGATACAGATAAATTATGCCCTTCCAACCCAACACAACAAATTCAAGAATGAGAGAAACATAGGCATCGCTTCTGTGATAAAAATGATAAAAGAACTGCAAAGGAGAAATATTGTTAGGTGTCTGAGGCCAAAAATGACCATTACTGAAGATTCATTTGTCAATGTTCTGTGCCATTGGAAAGGTATTTTAGTTCTGAGCACCAGATCTTCTTGCCATTATCTAAGCCAACGTAATTCGTCAGACAGTTTGATAAATTTCTCCATCTTTTTTTTTGACGGTAAAAATATATTTCTATGAGCTTTGATATTTAAATTTTGTTCAGAATTAGATGTGGGCTTTTCCCAGTACTCTAGAGACTCCAGATCTTCTCTGTGCTATGTCCCTCAGAGCTGAGAGAAGTCTCAGAAGACAGAGTCAGTCATAAAGAGAGTTTAGAAGAAATTAACACTTCCAATATTTAGGCAGTCTTACTAACTCAGCATTACCATCACATGTTTGCCTCTTTGTACACTAAGTTAGAATGAAGGTGATTGTATTTTGAGTAGAGAAACCTATATGCTACTTGTTGTAAAAGACAATTATTCTAATAAAAAAGAAAAAAAAAAAGAAAAGAAAAAAAAAGAAGCATTAGACTTTTTTCCATTGAGGATCACATGCAGATTCACTTACCTTCAATTTGTGTCTGACTTAGTGACTACTTTTAATTTTTCCTGTTTTATATCTTTTTCTTTTCTTTTTTTCCCTTAAAATGGTGGTATATAAACTTACAAGGAATCCTTGCTGGAGGAATTGCAAAAGCTATTTTGAACACACTGTGAAATCCAAATCTGGTATTCCTAAAAATTATGAAAAGACTGTAATATACATATATATCAAGAATATAGCACAGTCATCAGAGTAGTACAACTAGAGGACAAAAACTCTTAGTAGACTGTCACCACTCGTTCTGCAAAGTTAAGAATCTTGATTTTTGGCTAACAGAGAAGAGTAAAACATTTCAGTCACTAGTGGGGCTCTGCTTTAGGGACAGTTCTCCTTAAATTTTTCAATGTGAATTCAATGAAGGACTTGAAGATATACTGAGTATGTTTGCAGATGACACTGAGTGATCTCAGGGGATTCGGGGGAGTCCTGATGCTGTGCCCATATTGCTCAGCAGTAGACGCAATACTGGTGTGATACCTATGCTGTTCTAACTACAAGCGCAGAGCACAGAACTGTATGGGCTACTACAGGGAAAGTTAACATCCCAGCCAGACCCAGTAAAGTTCTCAATGACTTCTTCTCCCAGTCTGTAATCCTGTCTGGGATTGCCCAACACTGGGGCACAAATGGACTTGCATTTGGGCTTGTTGAACCTCATGTGGTTCACATGGGAACACTTCTCCAACCTGTCCAGGTCCCTTTGGGTGGAATCCCTTCCTTCTTTGATATCAACTGTATCACTCAGCTTGGTGCCATTCTTGTTGAATGAGGGTGCACTCAATCCCATCTTCTGTGTCATTGATGAAGATATTGAAAAGCACTGATCCCAAGAGAAGACCAGTCCCTGAGGGACACCTGAGGGATAGTCCCTGAGGGACACTGCTCATCACCAGTCTCCATCTGGACATAGATCCATTGACCACTGCTCTCTGGGTACAGCCATCTAGGCAATTCCTTATCCACCAGATGGTCCACCCTTCAAATGCATATTTTTTCCAATTTAGAGATTAGGAAATCATGTGGAACTGTGTCAGAGTTGTTTAGTACCTCTGCCTTTGCAATATCTGTCTTTACCTGTACTCGGTCTTCATCTGT
>NC_048894.1:142752147-142772801 GCF_011077185.1 Oxyura jamaicensis
GGTCACCTGAGCACACTGCTGGCTCATATTCAGCCGACTGTCAACCAATACTCCCAGGGTATATTTTGGTTCCAGTCTAGGATGCAAAAATGAGCAGTTTCATCCAGCCCCACCAAGACCTTGGCTTAATATTTACTTTAATTAATATGCCTTCTTGAGTAATATTTGAATAAACTCCTTGACATCTAATGAGTTGTGTAACAGAAAACTCATACATCACTTTCTTACGTTATAAGCATTCTCCCTTGGCTACCTTTGTAATTTCAATCATTAAGGAGAAAAGTTGCTATTTATGTTTTACATAAAATCTCAGCTGTAGAGTTACTTTTTCCTTTAATTAGGAAAAAAACACACACTAACACCACTGTCAGTGTTCAGTTTGAGCAATAGGTCAGATATTTTTTATAGTTGTATTTCCTCACATATTCATCCTCCACGGAGAGTTTGTAATGTTCCACATAAACAGCTTCCTCAAACTAGAAAGTCTCTGCTCTTCTATCTGGAGTTTTGGCTGCTTCTCAGCCCCTTTCTTTCATAATATTCCATCTAAATAGTCTAATACTGCTTCAATGCTAATTTCCAGGAATTTTTCTAAACTCACTCTCAAACTCATGCAAGTTGCTTCTTATTTGGCCCTCTTCCTTCTTAAACCTATCTGGATTTGCTTTTCACTACACTGTGTCTCAGGAGTAAATCAGAGTAATTAGTCTCTGTCCTATTGGGCTAATTGTTGCATCAATCTTTCAAATTTATGTGAAGAAAACAAAAAGAGAAAATGTGGAATATTAAAACAAAACAAAACAATAAAAAAAAAAAAGTGAAACTCAACAGGTCATTTTTCATCATCTAACCTCATTCGAACTCAGTATTTCTTGATGTGAATGACTTACTAGATGTCTTTTGTTGTTTCTAAAAGTGAACACTGTTTTCAGGAGAAAAAAAAAAAAAAAGGAAATGCTTATATTTATATGGTAACCAGTGAGCAGAAGAATTATATAATAAAGTTATTTATATTCAATTTAAATTAGTAACTTGTACCAATACAAATAAAGGGAATAAATTTAAACCTCTACAGCAGAAAACTTTCAGGACTTTTTTTTTAGTACCTTATATTCTGTACAGTTGTTTTACACCAATGTTACATGATTTAAAAGTGATAGTATGTATTTCTTATTTAATCATAGAATCATTAAGGTTGGAAAAGACCTTTGTGGCATAATGACCACACGGACACAAGGGTTCTCTAAGGACGTATAACTTCTAGTTCTTTATTGAGGGCATAACTTCCACTCACATTATTGAGGACAATAACTTCAACTAACTTTACTGAGGACAGGCTATCTTCTTATAACATTTGCTCTCCAGCAGTACTTTTCCACTAACAATTCTTTGGTTAAAAACTTTGCCCGGAAACAACAAACACCCAGCAACTTTCATGTCTTAACAGCTGGAGAACAAGCAGTCAGGAAGGCTTCTCCCAAATCACCCTTTTTTGTTCCTTCTGGACTCTTTATATTCCTCATGGCCTCATCATTAAGAGTCCAATGCTATCACCAACCATGGGGCTTGTCGACCACCATGGCAATACTCCAACAGACATTCAAGATCATCTGGTCCAACCATCACCCTACGACCAATGCAATCCTCTAAACCATGTCCCTAAGCACCAAGTCAAACGTTTCTTTAAACACCCCCAGAGATGGTGACTCCACCACTTCCCTTGGCAATCCATTCCAATGCCTGACTACTCTTTCTGAGAAGAAATGTCTCCTAATTTCTAACCTAAACATCCCCTGGTGCAACTTGAGGCCTTCCCCTCTAGTCCTATCACTAGTTAATCTGCAAGAAGAGGATGACCTCTTCTTCCAGTCCCCCACAACTTTCTTTCAGGTAGTTGTAGAGAGCAATAAGGTCTCCCCTGAGTGTCCTCTTCTCCAAACTAAACAATCCCAGTTCCTTCATCCACTCCTAATAGGGATTGTGTTCCAGGTCCTTCACTATCTGTGTAGCCCTTCTCTGAACAGGTTCAATGTCCTCTGGACATGGCCTCAATGTCCTTCTTGTGCCGAAGGTCCCAAAGCTGAACACAGTACTCACCAGAGTAGAGTACAGGGAAACAATCAGCTCTCTGGTCCTGCTGGCTACACTATTCCTGATAAAAGCCAGGATGTCATTGGCCTTCTTGGCAACCTAGGCACACTGCCATCTCATGTTCAGGCAAGCATCAATCAGCACCCCCATAACCTTTTCCTCTGCACAGCTTTCTAGACATTCTCTCCCAAGCCTGTAGCACTGCATGGGGTAGTTGTGGCCAAAGTGCAGGACTTGGTACTTATCAATGTTGAACCTCATCCCACTGGTCTCTGCCCATCATCCCATCCTGTCCAGGTCCCTCTGCAGGGCCTTCCTACCCTCTGGTAGATTGACACTTCCCCCCCTGCTTGGTGTCATCTGCAACTTACTAAGGATTCAATCAATTCCCTCATCCAAATCATCAGTGAAGATACTAAAGAGGATGAACCCCAACACCGACCCGTGGGGAACACCACTGGTGACCGGTCACCAGCTGGATTTCACTCCATTCACCACTACTCTCTGGGCCCAGCCATCCAGCCAGTTTTTAAGCGAGTAAAGAATGTACCTGTCCAAGCCATGGGCTGCCAGCTTCTCCGGGAGAACACTATGGAAGACTATGTCAAAGGCCTTGCTGAAATCTAGGTAGACTACATCAACAGCCTTTTCTTCAGCCACCAGGCAGGTCACCTGGTCATAGAAGGAGATGAGGCTGGTCAGGCAGGACTTGCCTTTCATGAACCCATGCTGACTGGGCTTTATCCCATGGTTGTCTGGCATATGCTGTGTGAATGCATTCAAGATGACCCATTCCATCACCTGTCCTGGCACCAAGGTTGGGCTGACAGGCCTATAGTTCCCTGGGTTCTCCTTGCAACCCTTCTTACAGAAGGGCATTAAGTTAGTAAGTCTCAACTCATTTGGGACCTCTCTAGATGATCATGATTGCTGGTAGATGATGGAAAGCAACCCAACAATCACATCTATCAACTCCCTCAGCACCCTCAGGTGGATCCAATCTGGCCCCATGGACCTGTGATAGTCCAGGTGGAGCAACAGGCCTAACTGTTACCACCTGAACTGTGGGGGGTTTCTTCTGCTCCTTGTGCCAGACTTCCAGGTCAGGAGGCTGAGTACCCTGAAGATAAGTGGTCTAGCTAGTAAAGACAGATGCAAAGAAGACATTAAGAACTTCAGCCTTTTCCTTATCCTCAGTAGTCATGTTCCCCTCTGTGTCCAGTAAAGAATGAAGGTTCTCCTTGGCCCGCCTCTTGCCGTTAATATATTTATAAAAACATTTTTTGTTATCCTTCACCATAGTGTCCAGGTTGAGCTCATACTGGGCTTTGGCCTTCCTGTTTTTTTCTCTGCATATGCTGTCAACTTCCTTGTACTCTCCCTGAGTTGCCTGCCCCTTCTTCCACCAAACATAAACTCTCCTTTTCTCTTGGACACTCAGCAAAATTATCTGTTCAGCCACGCCAGTCTTCTTCCCTGCCAGCTCACCTTACGGCACACAGGGACAGCCTGCTCCTGTGTCTCTAAGACTTCCTTCTTGAGGAGCATCCAGCCTTCCTGGATCCCTCTTCCTTCAGGACTGACTCCCAAGAGACCCTCCCTACCAGAGTCCTAAACAAATCAAAGTCTGCCCTCCGGAAGTCCAAGGTAGCAGTTTTACTGACACCCCTCCTGACTTCAAAAAGAATAGAGAAGTCTCCCATGTCATGGTCACTTTGCCCAAGACAACTCACTACCACCACATCTCCCACCAGTCCTTCTCTGTTCATGAACAGCAGGTCTAGTGGGGCACCCCCTCTGATAGGCTCACTAAGCAGCTGAGTCAGGAAGCTGTCTTCCACGCACTCCAGGAACCTTCTAGTCTGCTTCCTCAGGGCTGTATTGTATTTCCAGTTTATGTCTGGGAAGTTAAAGTCTCCCATGAGGACAAGTGCTGGTGATTGAGAGACTTCTGCCAGATGCTTATATAACACCTCATCCATCTCTTCATCCTGGTTTGGCAGTCTATAACAGACCACCACCGGCATGTCCACCTTGTAGGGCAACCCCCTGGATCCTTATCCACAGGGACTCTACCTTATCATTCCCAACCCTGAGCTCAACAGCATCAAAACATTCTCTAATATAGAGATCCACGCCACCACCCTTCCTTAGTTACCTGTCCCTTCTGAAGAGCTTGTAATCATCCATTGCAGCACTCCAGTCATGGGAGTGGTCCCACCATGCCTCAGTGATGGTCATAGTTTTCCTGCTGCACAATGGCTTCCAGCTCCTGCTATTTGTGGCACATGCTGTGTGTGTTGGTGTAAATGTACTTGAGTTGCGCCATTGCCCTCACCCTCAACCCTGGGACTGCTCCCCCAAACTCATCTCTATCCAACCTCGTTTGTTGTACATCTGCTTAAAAGGCAATGCACTGTGTAGGGAGCCAGACGTGGAAGATTCTGGGAACACACTAGGACTATGGGAGATGTTTTCTGGAGCTAACTTCCAGCAAAGCACTGCAGTGTGCTGACTGTTCTGCTTCACACAAAACCAGTCATACAAAATGTACAAGAGCTAGGTTATAATCTTTTTTGTAGTGAGATTTGCTTGTCATCTCTCCTTTCTTGCAGAGATGCATCCCTGCTATCTGGTTACAGTGCTTTCAGAGACATATATCTTCTTAAAGGTCACAAAACTTGCCTGAAAAAAAAAAGCAAAACAAGCCACACACACAAACCAAACCAAAAAACAAAACCAAAAAAAAAAAAGAAAAAGAAAAAGACCAAACAAACAAAGAAACTCTAACCTGATTAGAAGGAGAGAGAAAGACATTATGTGAACTTCATCTTGTCATTTCAGCTAGAAAAAGGGAGAGGTAGTTTTCCATTTCTAATAACAATGTAACTGTTTTACATAAAGTAGAAAAGTGCAACAGAAAGACTAGCAATCTTTCTGGTCTGTAGACTGCAATACTTTGATGGGAAGTACATGATATTGTTCACATTTTTTTACATATGGATGAAATTAGAGTCAGGTTTCCAGTACTCTGTATTATTTCCCTCCTGCTTAGAGAGGAGCTGCTACCAATGGTGTACTACAAAAACTGAGTGTTTAATGTTACAGAGCAATATAAATATGTCTTATCTCCATATTTACTAGATCAACATGTAATTGCATCCCATTTTCTGACACCTTAACCAGTTATGCAGGGATTAACAGCTCGTTTCCACTCCTGGAGATGGGAATGTTTTGGGGATCTTTATAAGTAAATCACAGTAATATTGTGGGAAAATCATCAGTAGACTCTTGTGAGATTTACTTAAGTAAAATATGTCAATGTTTTGATAACGTAAGGATGTATTTATTTATTTTCCCAGCCTGTAGTGCTGTTTGGGGTTGTTGTGCCCCAGGTGCAGGACCCGGCACTTGGCCTTGTTGAACTTCATACCGTTGGCCTCGGCCCATAGCTCCAGCCTCTCCAGATCTTCCTGCAGAGCCTTCCTACCCTCGAGCAGATCAACACACACACCTAACTTGGTGTCGTCTGCAAACTTGCTGAGGGTGCACTCGATCCCCTCGTCCAGATCATTGATGAAGATGTTAAAGAGGACTGGTCTCAGTACCGAGCCCTGGGGGACTCCACTAGTGACCGGCCTCCAACTGGATTTGACTCCATTCACCACAACTCTCTGGGCCTGGCCATCCAGACAGCTCTTAACCCAACGAAGTGTACGCCAGTCCAAGCCATGAGCAGCCAGTTTCCTGAGGAGAATGCTGTGGGAAACGGTGTCAAATGCCTTACTGAAGTCAAGGTAGACCACGTCCACAGCCTTTCCCTCATCCACTAAGCGTGTCACTTTGTCATAGAAGGAAATCAGGTTCGTCAAGCAGGACCTGCCCTTCATAAACCCATGCTGACTAGGCCTGATCGCCTGCTTGCCCGGCAAATGCCGCATGATGACACCCAAGATAATCTGCTCCATGAGCTTCCCTGGCACTGATGTTCAACTAACAGGCCTATAGTTTCCCGGGTCTACCCTCCAGCCCTTCTTGTAGATGAGCGTCACGTTTGCTAGCCGCCAGTCAAGTGGGACCTTCTCCGATAGCCAGGACTGCCGATAAATGATGGAAAGCGGCTTGGCCAGCTTCTCCGCAAGTTCTCTCAATACCCTTGGGTGGATCCCATCCAGCCCCATCGACTTGCATACATCCAAATGCTGTAGCAGGTCACCAACCATTTCCTCGTGAATTGTGGGGGACACATTTTGCTCCCCATCCCCTTCCACCAGCTCAGGGTGCTGGGCGTCCAGAGAACAACTGGTTTTGCTGCTATAGACTGAGGCAAAGAAGGCATTAAGCACCTCAGCTTTTTCCTCATCTCTGATTACTAAGTTTCCCCCTGCATGCAGTAAAGGGTGGAGATTCTCCTTAGTCCTCCTTTTTGTGTTGACGTATTTCTAAAAACATTTTTTGTCATCCTTAACAGCAGTGGCCAGATTGAGCTCCAGATGAGCTTTGGCCTTTCTGATTTTGTCCCTGCACCGCCTCACAGCATCCTTGTAGTCCCCCTGAGTGGCCCGCCCTCTTTTCCAAAGGTTATAAACCCTCTTTTTTTTTCCTAAGCTCGAGCCACAGCTCTCTGCTCAGCCAGGACAGTCTTCTTCCACGCTGGCTCATCTTTGGGCACGTGGGGACAGACCGCTCCTGAGCCATTAAGATTTCTTTCTTGAAGAGCGTCCAGCCCTCCTGGGCTCCTCTGTCTTTCAGTACCGCCTCCCAAGGGACTCTGCCAACCAGTGTCTTGAACAGCTCAAAGTCAGCCCTCCAGAAGTCCAAGACAGCGGTTTTACTGATCCCCTTCCTGACTTCGCCAAGTATCGAGAACTCTACCATTTTGTGGTCACACTGCCCAAGACAGAATAACACATATTCTTGACTTTTCACACTAAAAGAGCTTTGAAGCTTTATTAAAAAAATAAATTAAAAACAATTAAGGAAAAATTGCCAAGAATAGACAAGAATAGCCCAGGAAGAGAGTCACATCTCTTGTAAGAATAACAATATTTTGATTCTTGGAAAAAGAGAATCATAAAACGGTTTGGATTGGAAGGGATCTTAAAGATCATCTAAATCCAACTCTTCTTCCATACACAAGGATGCCACCCACTAGATCAGGTTCGCCAAGGCCCCATCTTTGAACACTTCCAGGAATGGGTCATCTTCAGAGAACTCTTCTGAGAAAACTGTTCTAGTGCCTCACCACCCTCTGAGTAAAGAATTTCCTCTTTGTATCTAATCTAAACCTATCCACTTTTAGTTTAAAACCTTTACTCCTTGTTCTATCACTACACTGCCTGAAAAAGAATACTACCCCACCTTTCCTGTAGGCCCTCTTTAGGTACTGGAAGGCCATAGTACTCCAGCTGGGGACTCATAAGAGTAAAGTGGAGGGAGACCTGCTGGCCATGCTTCTTTTGGTGTAGCCCAGGATGCAGTTGGCTTTCAGGACTGCAATGCACATTGCCTGCTCATGTTGAATTTCTCATCAACAAACACTGCCAGGTCCTTATCCTTAGGGCCGCTCTTAATCCGTTCTCTGTCCAATCAATATTTGTGCTTGGGATTGCCCTGGCACAGATGCAGGACCTTGCACTTGGTCTTGTTGACCTTCATGAGGTTTGCACATGTCTACCTCACAAGCCTGTCGAGTTCCCTCTGCACAGCATCCCTTCCCTCCAGCATGAAATACACAAACACATAAACTTTTAGATAGAAGGAACAAGAAGTGAGGCTCCTATGCATTGAGGCTCTCTGTATATACTTTTGAGACTTTTATCAAAGTTAGTAATCAATGTTAATTATGACCATGATCCTAGCAATGTAGATTTTTTTTTTTTTTTTTCCACAGCATAAATATATAGAGCCCAAATCACATTTACAATAATTTCAAATTTAAATGCTAAAATAAAACCTTTGCTATTGGGAAAGTGGATAATATCCAGATATGCACATATTGTATTATTCTAGAATCACCACAGAATGAGCATTACACACACACAGATATTTTCATAAATGTCTTCTTTGTTTTTTTTGCTCTTGCACTCCACAGGAGTATCTTCTCAATTTCTTAATAATAGTGTGTATTTATACAGCACCTATCAACCCTCTGAAAATGAAGAGTTCTACTTAAGTTTTATGTACTGCAGCCATGTACTGGGAATTAATATTATGACGTAAAAGTTAAAAAATCTTTCCATTATAATGAACTGTTCCACGAATGTTCCATTCTTTGAATATCTTGTCTGATATTCTGAACTCCTTATGCTGTTCTTACTGTCAATGTTCTGCTCCCTGTCTCCTGGTTTATCCCACGTCAGTTCCCTTCTTGCCTTCTAAATCCTGGGGAAATAGAACTAAGTTCTATAGAACTAGAAGGTTTGTGAAGTCTCGATGCAGCAGGAGGTTAATGACTATTAGCTATTTGCTTCACCAGCAAACCTGTGAGTGACCTCAAATAAATGTATTTAATAATTTTATTATAAAATTCCTTATCTGCAGTCTCATCCTGTACTCAAGAAGTGTATATGAAACAAAGATACCATGAAAAATCTAATTTAGAATTTGACCAGTGAACACAGCAGACAGGAAGGAAAGAGGGCAGATAACAGTGACAATAATGCTAACAATAATACTAATATTTCCAGTGATTAACTATGTCTTTTTACTTACATATAATTTAAAGCATTTTTTATATATATATTATTAAGAAATAAGAATAAGCTCCAGAATAAGCTCCACTATTACCAGAAGGTGGTAGCTCTTATCTCACAGGTCAAGCTGTGAGATTTCTTGGTGTAGACAATACAAGAACTGGCAGCTCTTGGCAGCTGGTGTAGACAAACCATGAGCTGGCAGCTCATTCCATACATCAGGGTCTGCAGGAACAAAAACTCAGAAATGTGTGGTAACAAAGAACAGCTATTGAAATGTCCTTCCAGGTGGGTATTTAATCTCCAAGTCAGTTCAGCTTTAGTAATCTTCTTGAGTAGCAGCAAAATCTGTTAATGTCCCACAGGCACATAGATCTTCCATCGTTTCAGAGATCTGCTTCAACAGTATGCTAGGACTCTCCTTTGCCTACTACACTCTGCTATCTGCAGAGCTTTCTTAGCTCTTGGTAGCTCTTGGTTGATTGCACAAGGCAATGACATACCTTCCCACAGTTTTTATGTACCTCTAAAAGCAGATAACATAATTGCAAAGATGTATAAATATAACCTATCTCGGTGATCAAACAGACATCCAAAATAATTCTGCAGCCCTTCAGGTATATAATATACTTGCAGTGTTACTTCTGCAGGAATATTACTGTTCCTGAGTGCTTATGAAGGGGAGATCTGGTTACATACACATGCTTATATCACAGACTTCTTGATTTTACATTCATTTTACAAAATTTTCTTTCTTTCACTCATTTTATTCTTTAATATGCCTTTTCATATTGGTTGCTTTAACCTAATAGCAAACTTAATATAAATCCACGATGGAAGAAAAACAGACACAGAATTTGACACTGAAAGTTTTGATTAGAAAAAAAAAAAAAAAAGTAGTGATATGACATTAGCCTGATAAAGATCAAAATTATGAAGTATTTCATGGCTATGTACTGAGTCAGAAAATAAATAGATTAGTGTTTTTGTATTCTGGTAATTTCTCATCTGCTTGTTCTGTGGTTCATATATTGATTTTTTTCCACTCAAAAGTAATAGTAAATGTTGACAGTGGAATTTTTTCCAGAGGTAGGAATTAAAAGAGTTACAACCGATAAATAGAAACTTCAGGTGAGATCCACAGAAGCTAATATAACATTCTTATCTGAGTAAGTATCCCAACAGAGTTATCCTAACTGGGCTCTCCCAGTCATCAGTGAGAAGAACCAGTTGCTTCTACAACCCAAAACCATGACTGTACTGTGAAAGGGTTGACCTAGCATTAATTAGTAAGAAAGGCTAAGCGCAGAGCTATCTATATCAGTACTGTTCCTTCTGGAACTTAAAGGCTGGCTTCGTCGAAAGCATATGGTTCTTTAAGATGAATATACTCATCCCCTTGGAACAAACTGCCTAAGTCATTCTCAGCAAGTACATATGCTGATCAAAGCTAAGGTGTTGTTTTCAGAAGGTATCACTTCTGTAGTAACCACTTGTCATTTAACAAAGACTTGTTTCTGGGCTGTCTCAGTTTGAAAACAATAAAACCATTTCCCAGGACATTCAGTAACTAACAGGTTACTGAGTAATTTGAACTACTGAAAGTGAATTTCTCATGGGGACAGAAAAATATCCAGGCAGGTTATCAGGTTATATTTTTAAATATATTTTAAAAAATATTTTTTTTTTCAAACTCAAAAAAAAAAAAAAAAAAAAAGAGACCAGAGTTCTGCTCTGAAGTTTCTGGATTTGTGTAGCTAGTGTTTATATTAGAAAACATAAGATTGTCAGAGGAGGGAGAAATACTGTTATCAGTTTAGGCTGAAGAATGCAAGAGATCAGATCTCTCAATTTCCTGGTTGATTACTGTAATTCTCATACAGTAATACAAAACTCAGATATTTTCCTATTTGTCTGAAATTGTTCTTACATCTCACTCCACCTCACCCCTCTACCTGCTCCTCCCACCCTCCAACAGAGATGAAGCTATGCATTATGCTAGGCTCAGTGCTTCTGCACACAGGCATACACAAAGAAGAAGATGAAAATAATAGAATTTTAATTTCTGGGACATATATTTTCTTTATTAACTTGGATTCAAGTGTCCTAAAACTTGGCTAACTCCCAGGTTAGGCAAATAGTCTGACCATATTCAAACTGTCATATGAATATACAGTGGCTGATAGACCAGAAGGTTGTGCTGCCATTCAGATGGACCTGGACAGGCTGGAGAAATTGGTCAACAAGAATCTCACAAAATTCAACAAAGGAAATGTAAAATCCTGCACCTGGGAAAGAATAATGCCACGCAACTCAACAGACCTATAAAGCAGCTTTGTAGAGAAGAATCCTGGGGTCATGGAATCACAGAATGGAAAAATTCAACCTCCCTAACATAGATAGGGATGCCATCCAATAGATCAGGTTGGCAAAGGCCCCATTATGCCTTGAACATCTCAAGGTATGGAGCATCCACAACTTCTCTGGGCAACCTGTGCCAGAGCCTCACTACTATTACAGTGAACAATTTTCTCCAAATGTCTAATCTAAATCTCCACTCTTTTAGTTTAAGACCATTGTCCCTTGTCCTATCTTTGTCTACCAGAGTAACAAGTCCTCCTGCATCTTTATAAGACCCCTATAGGTATTGAAAGCATGCCATGAGGTCTCCCCAGAGCCTTCTCTTCTCCAGGCTGAACAGACCCAGCTCTCTCAGCCTTTCTTCATAGAAGAGGTGCCCCAGCCCTCTGATCATCTTCGTAGCCCTCCTCTGGATTCACTCTAACAGGTCAACATCTTCCCTTCACAGGGCAGCACAGACCTGGATGCAGTACTCCAGGTGGGACCTCATGAGGGCAGAGTAGAGGAGCACAATCACCTACGTTCACCTGCTGGTCATACTTCTTTTGATGCATCCCAGGATACAGTGGCCTTTTGGGCTACAAGCATACACTGCTGTCTCATGGTGAGCCTTTCATTCACAAGAACCCCAAAATCCTTCCCAGCAGAGCTGCTCTCAATGACTTCTCCCAGTTTGTACTCCTTACTGGAATAGTAAGGAGACACTGGGCCTCCAGGCCCATGTGTAGTACCTTACACTTGGGCTTGTTTAACCTCATGAGGTTCACATGGGCCCACTTCTCCAACATGTCCAGGTCCCTTTGGATGGCTTTCCTTCCTTCTTTTTATCTGTATCACTCAGCTTGGTGCCATTTGCAAACTTGTTGAGTGAGAGTGCACTCAATCCCATCTTCTATGTCATTGATGAAGATATTGAAAAGCACTGATCCCAAGAGAAGACCAGTCCCTGAGGGACACCTGAGGGACAGTCTCTGAGGGACACCGCTCATCACCAGTCTCCACCTGTATATAGATCCATTGACCACTACTCTCTGGGTACAGCCATCTAGGCAATTCCTTATCTACCAGATGGTCCACCCTTCAAATCCATATTTTTTTTTTTCCAATTTAGAGATTAGGAAATCATGTGGGACTGTGTCAAAGACCTTACAGTAGCCCAAGTAGATGACATTGCTCAGTCTTCCCTTGTCAAATGCAGTCACTCCATCATAGAAGACCACCACAGTGGCCAGGCAGGATTTACCCTTGGTGAAGCCATGCCGGCTGTCCTGGATCAACCCCTTGTCTTGCATGTGCCTTAACATTGTTTCCAGGAGAATCCATTCCATGATCTTGCCAGGCACAGAGGTGAGGCTCACCAGCCTGTAGTTTCCCGGGTCTTCCTTTCAACCCTTTTTAAAAATGGGAGTGATGCGTCCCTTTTTCCAGTCACAGGGAACTTCACTTGACTGCCATGATTTTTCAAATATGATGGAGAGTGTCTTGGTGACTATGTCAGCCAATTCCCTCAGGACCATGGGATGCATGTCATTAAGGTCCATAGACCCGTAGACTTGTACTTGTTAAGTAGCATCAGGAGGTCCTGAACTTGTTCTTTGCTTACTCTGGGAGGGACTCTGCTCCCCGAGTCCCCACCTAGAGGTTCAGGTACTAGAGAGATGTGAGTCCTAGTGGACTAGTTGACCATGAGCAAGTAATCCCCCCTTTGAGCAAAGAAAGCCAACACCATCTTGGGGTGTATTAGTCACAGCATTGTCAGTATGTTAGGGAAAGTGATCCTTCCCCTCTGCTCTTCTCAGTTGTGAGACACAACTGGGTGCTGTGTTCAGTACTGGGACTGTACAAGAAGATATCCAGTGAATACCCATAAAGATGAATCATGACCTGTAGTATCTAACAGTATCTAAGAGCCTAAGAGAGCCAGAACTGTTCAGTTTCGAGAAAAGAAGGCTCAAGGTCTTTCTTATTCATAGAATCATATAATCATAGAATCGTTAAGGTTGGAAGAGACCTTCGAGATCATCTGGTCCAACCGTCACACTACTAGAAAGGTCACCCAGTAAACCATGTCCCTAAGTGCCAGGTCCAACCTTTCCTTGAACACCCCCAGGGACGGTGATTCCACCACTTCCCTTGGCAATCCATACCAATGTCTGACTACTCTTTCTGAGAATAAATGTCTCCTAATTTCTAACCTAAACCTCCCCTCATGCAAATTGAGGCCATTCCCTCTAGTCCTATCACTAGTTATCTGTGAGAAGAGGCTGTTCCCTGGCTCCACACAACTTCCTTTCAGGTAGTAGTAGAGAGCAATAAGGTCTCCCCGAGCCTCCTCTTATCCAGACTAAAGAAGCCCAGTTCCCTCAGCCACTCCTCATAGGCCACATTCAGCCACCACTTGTGTTCCAGGTCCTTCACCAGCTGTGTAGGCCTTCTCTAGAGAGGTTCCAAGGCCTCATTGTCCTTGTACTGAGGGGCCCAAAGCGGAACACAGTATTTGAGGTGCAACCTCACCAGAGCTGAGTACAGAAAGACAATCACCTATCTGGTCTTGCTGGCTACATTATTCCTGATAAAAGCCAGGATATCATTGGCCTTCTTGTCCACCCAGGCACACTGATGTCTCATGTTCAGGCAAGCATCAATCAGCACCCCCATAACCTTTTCCTCTGCACAGCTTTCTAGACATTCTCTCCCAAGCCTGTAGCACTGCCTGGGGTTGTTGTGGCCAAAGTACGGGACTTGGCACTTATCAATGTTGAGCCATTGGCCTCTGCCCATCGACCCATCCTGTCCGGGTCCCTCTGCAGGGCCTTCCTACCCTCTGGTAGATTGACATTCCCCCCCTGCTTGGTGTCATCTGCAAACTTACTGAGGGTGTACTCAATTCCCTCATCCAAGTCATTAATAAAGATATTAAAGAGGATGAGCCCCAACACCGACCCCCGGGGAGCAACACTGGTGACCAGCTGGATTTCACTCCATTCACTACCACTCTCTGCGCCCAGCCATCCAGACAGTTTTTAACCCAGCAAAGAGTGTACCTGTCCAAGCCATGTACTCTCAGTTCTTCCAGGAGAATATTATGGAAGACCATGTAAAAGGCCTTGCTGAAGTCTAGGTAGAGTGTGTAAAAAGGCTTTCCCTCCAGGCAGGTCACCCGGTCATAGAAGGAGATGAGGTTGGTCAGGCAGGACTTGCCTTTCACGAACCCGTGCTGACTGGACCTGATTCCCCAATGGTCCCACTTATATTGCACGGGGAGGGGGATAAAGATGGGGCAGGCAGACTATTCTCAGTAGTTCCCACAGGTAGAAGAAGGAGTAGGCAAAAATTAAAACATAGCAAATTCAATCCAAATACGAGAAAATACTTTATATAGTGTGATGGTTGCAAAACATTGGAATAGGTTGCCCAGAGATGTTATTCAGTCTTCATCTGTGGAAATATTAAAAAACTGATTGGACATCAACCGATGAAATTTGGTTTAGTTTTTCCTGCTTGAGCAAGTAGATTGGACTAAGTAATCTAAAGAGTTCTTTGCAACCTAAGTAATTCTGTAATTCCAAAGTTATTTTGTAATTCCACTGCATCTTCTATAATTTGAATGTGTTATAAATATCAGTAATTTAGAATATCAACACTGATTTCTAAAGAAGGAGAAACTGAGGCATGTTAAATATTGTTATGAAGAGCATGTTCCTGTGTATACCGCAGCAGAGATTAAATTCACACTTTCTGATTCCTGGCACAGTGATTCTAACTAAATTCAAGTTTGGAATGTTCATTCAGTAAACACAGGTCTATAAAATCCTAATGTATTGCCTTAATAAAAAGGAGAAAAAAAACGAATCTACTTTGTACACAGTGCATTTATCTCTATTTGTTCAAAAAATCATTTTATTATTATTATTTTTTAGATTTCTATCCAACTAGCCAGGCAGTAATTCCTTTTGATTTACATGGATATCCATTAAATACTAAGTCGTATGAATTATAGAAAAGCTTTGTAGAGTTCATATAGGAAAAATAATAGATGGATTTTTTACAAAATGAACTTTATTACTACTTTGGGATTCCAAGGGTTGGTACAAAAAAAAAAAAAAAAAAAAAAATTTAAATCGAATATGTGATTCTTTAAAAAAATCAATGAAAAAAAACCTATGATCTATGCACAGCTGTTTCTATACTTTGATTCATTTCCTTTAAGGCTTATTCCTTATTAAAGTCTTGAATAATTTTCTTTGATGGATAGCACTGTGATTTTTTTTTTTTCTTGTTAATTTAAACCTTTAATTCTTTTAAATTTTAAATCTGTAGTTCTTTTAACATGTGATCTGTGGTCACCAGTCTTTTCTCTCAGTGGTTTAGCATAGATGACTAAGAATAAGAAGGTAACATACTTTTTGGGAAGACACATTTAAATTTTCTTAAGTATTTGTTATTTTTTAATTTTTGATTTTTTTTTTCTTTTTCTTCTTTTCCTATCTCTATTGAAATTTATTAAGGGCACAAACTGAAAGCACTGTCTTATATAATTGCAATGGCAGTGTTTATGATGAACCTGATATTGGAAACTCTGGTCTGGTTCCAGCACAACAGCTAAACAACTGGATAAGTTAAAATAGGTGAATACTCCCACTAGAAAGTGATTTTATTACCTGTTAAAACAGGACAGCATGTTTTTAGTAAATATCTACTAATTTATTTTACACCAGATTATAAATTATTTGTTAACAACTGCAAGATATGGTACATCTGTGATAAGAACAAGTATCTGCAGTACACTGTCTGACTTTGTTTTATTAAAGTATGAGGTAGTCTGCTGTGTGATATTTTCAGATCTTTGTCCATGTGCTGCTTTACCTCTATATATTGCTGTTTGCAGAACTGATAAAACTGTTTTGAGACTCATATATTGGATGCCTTATGATTAGAAATATTTTTTATAATATTATTACCACATAAAAAAGAAAAATAGTTTTGTTGAATGATCCCCTTGTATATGTAAACCATCCATTAAAAAAAAAAAAAAAAAAACTTTTCTTAAATTTGTTTTTACACAAATATATTGGTTGAAAGGGAACCCTTGATCTGCAGAATATAAGAAGTCTCAGAAAGATGTAAACTCTTAGGAAAAGGTCTTGTGACTCACTTCCAAATACTGTTGAAACAGGAGATAATAGAAGTCTCTCATTATATTTCACATTTGGGGATGTCTTTTTTTTTTTTTTTTTTTTTTTTTTCCCTTTCTCTTTAAAAGAAAATATTAGTTTGAAATTGTGATATCTTGGAATCAGAGAATGCAGTGAACAAGAACGTTGTATTCATGATGACTAATGTAATGAATTAGGCCTTTGAATTTTTGTGCAGATCTGAAGTATTAGAATAGAAGCTGCTAAATAATGTTGTTCCAGACTGATAAACGGAACGGTGGCTTTTTATGCTTTTCTTTAAACAACAGCTCTAGACTGGTTTGATCTCATGATGGCTTAGGGGATGCTTTGCACAGTAGGGAATGTACCCTGCAGTGGAAATCTCCATTGTTAAAACTGTGTTTTGAATTCCAGCAATCCATATCAGTTTCATTAATAAACATGATGTCAAATAAAATAATGTCTGAATTAATTTACCGTATGCTTTCATGAGCTGATATTTAGAAACAGATTGATGTGAATTATTGCTCTTATGGTAGCTGTTCTTTCATGTTTTGATAGCAAGCAAAAGGCTCAGGTCACATATGCTGAACACTAGAATGTGTATGGGATGAGGCAATTCCCCCAGATTCTTTATAGCCTGTGTTTGTATTCTCAAACATAGAGATGATTTAGCTAATAAACTTGATTTTAAACTGGACTTCCAATAGCTAAGATATTAAACCAGACAATCAACATATGAGACTGCATTTTGCAGAACAATTGTGGAAATGTAATTCTTAGAGATGAAAATTCAACAGATTGTCCAACTGCCTGATAAACATGCTAGAATGGCTTTGAATATTCATTTTGGTGAATGTGGTTGTAGCGATTTCCATCAGAGAATTTTTTTTACTTTTACAAAGGCATGCATTTAAGTAATTTTCAGATTTTCCTGGAAGAATGAGACATGGATCGCTATTGAAGCAGGTGTCTATGACTTTAGATGTTCAATAAAGGGGTCTTCAGAACATCAGCTTAGGAGATTTTAACTGTCCAAACATTCCCGCTCTTCTGGTTTTCTGGAATGAGAAGGGCAACTGAGTGGGAATGAGTATGACAAAGATACACTGTGTATGCTGGCCAGGCAGCTCATCTTGAGTATAAAGGAAGCCCTGGAGATCTGAAAAAGAGATGGATGAACTGGATGAAAATCCATTATCCTACTACTCCACTCTCATCTGACCTACATTAAAATGGGAGGCAGCCATGTGTTTCCAACTGCTTTTGAATATTTCACACAATGAAAACAATAGCTTCCAGAGGGACCTAAATTTTTGCTGAATTGTTTCTGTATCATTGTGACATGAACAAAAGGAAAGTATGATACACAGAACAAATTTTAGATATGCCATAATGCTGAAAAAGTTTTTTTTTCTTTTTTATTATTTTTTTTTTTTCAGGAGAAATCCACCTCCAGGTCTCACTCTCCCCAAACAAAAATAAAAACAAACAAACAAAAACACAAACAAGCAAACAAAATTAAACAACAAACAAACAAACAAACAAAACCTCAAAGTTTGCATTCAAAGCATGTGAGTAAAAATATAAATTGCAAAAAATGGTCTAGAAATGAGAATGTTGCTATGAATATCACCCAATAAAAAAGCATGGCTAATCTTCTTTACATTATTTTCATTTCACTGCTGAATTATTAAACAGCAATTTTTCTACTGCTTTGAACTCTGAAATAGTATTTTCTGCTCTCTGGTACCCTGCATCAATCAAATCCATCTGCCACAGATTTCAAATAGCTTGTTGGAAAAACAGTGATTTAACATGCTGCCTGTACTGAACCACTTGATAAAGCCACAAAGTAGTGAGAATGTTTCCATTAAAAATAATTGTCCATTATTGGCTTCCTAATGGAGTTTTGGTTAATTGACAATTATTTGCATGTTAAATATTAAGGCAATTTAAACCACTCCTTAACCCTCTATCATTCTTAATTTACTTTACTATAAAAGTGAATGAAAAGCTGTAAATGCAGGTACCGTAGAATGAAAGATTTTAGTGATGTCTCTGTTTGATGACAAAAGGAGCTGGAGCTAGTTGTAGAAATGATCAGTGCAGCTTCAGATCACATGCAGAAGAATGTCTCAAGGTGCCATCAATCAGATTCAGATTTACCAAGTTGCAAAAGGGGCCCCCATCCCCCAGCCAGGGTAATACATGCCCCTTCTGCATTGTATGACTAGTGGCAGGCATGTGGCTGTATTTCCACACAGATTTCTGTCTTTGTAATCAAAAACCTCCTTCATAAGATTAGGGAAAACAAAAAAATAAAAAAAGAAAAAAAAAAGAAAAAAATCCTGTAAAAATACTGTGTTGGTTGGCTACTTCATATTTTTTCACTGGGTTTTTTTTTTTTTTTTTTTTTTTTTTTTTTTTTTTTTTAATTCTGCGTCTTCATGAAGAAATGATCAGTAATAGTTTAAATGTACTTCTGTACTTCTATTTTCCTACAGTATATTGAAAGAGTGAATTCTCTTGCTATTAAGTAGGTAAGAGTTTGCATTAGACATTATCTGAGAATTCTGTTTAAAATAAGATCAAACTAAGAAATCAGTATTGGACATCTAGAAATCCCAGATCAAATAAATACAAAATCTCTGTGTCAAAAACAAAAACAAAACAAACAAACAAACAACAACAACAACAAAATGCTTAATTGCTACTGACAACCCACTAGGAGCTGAAGATGTTATGTGGCTGTTTTCCACACTTAAACTAACTTTCCAGACTAAAACTGGGCTGACAACAGGTCTGGGCATCTCACACCTTCACTGCTCTTTCAGCACGACTCTTTGGATCAGGTAAACTGAAATCTGTGGGCATAAAAAAGGACTGCTAGGAAAAAAAAAAGGGGGGTTGACGGTGTTGCTGTAAGGCTGGGTAGCTGACACCTAACTTGTTGCCTGGGAACAAGGCAGAAATGGTGAGAGCAGGAGCTTGTTCAGTCTTAAACCCACTCTGAGCCTGCATGAGGATGGAAAGAGAAGATCAGGGGTTTGGTGGGAAAGGAGGTCAGATGGCTTCAGGTTTAGCAGGTGCTACTGAAGCCCCTGGCAATCTGCAGCTGTCATCACTGCTTTGCCAGCAGGACATGCGATACCTTGGCTGGGCAGAAGGATGCACAACAGAGCTGCCAGACGAATGAGTCTTGGCAAGCCCAAAGATGGAGAGGGAAATCTGAAGCCTCTGGCCAAAAGGGGAAAATTAGTCAGGTCCCGTCTGGATTCACAACACTGAAAACAGAATTATTATTCATTCAATACTCCTACCTGACCTTGCCCATATAGTGATTACATATGTGACCATTAATGTTTTCTTTTATGTGTTTTGCTATTTTATTGGATAAAACATGATGATTTTGACTAGCTGTGAAGAGAGTTTAATTTTATGTTAGCAAAGCATAGAAGAAACACATCTGCAAAGCTCCAAACTATTCTTATGCTGCATAGGAAACAAATCTGCAATTTTGTTAAAGGAAAAAAGTACAGTTTTCATATACCAGCATCAACAAAAAGAGAAAATGAGACATTCAACCTTTTTAAAAACAGAATGCACAAAATCAGTCTCCTAACTCCTCACTAATGTTAATATGAATTCGGTTAAACAGCACCTGAAAAGAGATCTCTAAGCAAAACCACAGGCAGATAGCTTTGGAAATCTTGGCTTAAGAATAGCGTAACATATGCATTCATCCACCATTAGTGATTCTGTCTTACTGAATTGGCTGGACAGAGGAACAGATTTCTGCTTTGTCAGCATTTGAATTTGAAGGAGGACTGCCAGAGATGTGGTAACACACAGCCAGCTATCAAAAAGGCACGTGAACAGTATTTCATACTCTGTTTGTTATGTTTCTTGCAAAACAAATTTTCAAATTTTACTTGATTAATGATAATCAGTCTGCTGGACTACTTTGTCTTACTGTACTTTGTTTTCAAAACAGTATAAACACTATTTTGCAGAACATTATTCACTTTTGATTTTGTTCTAAAAGTTTGAATTTCATGTCCAATGATTCATCAGCATTTGCTGATGCATATTATATTTAACAGTAGAGAAGGTGAGTTACCGTGACATATTTGATGTGCTCCTTTCAGACATAAATATAGTAAATATTACTGTAAATTCAAAGAATATTGTATATTCAAAGATAGAGCTCTTCCCTTCCCTTCCCTTCCCTTCCCTTCCCTTCCCTTCCCTTCCCTTCCCTTCCCTTCCCTTCCCTTCCCTTCCCTTCCCTTCCCTTCCCTTCCCTTCCCTTCCCTTCCCTTCCCTTCCCTTCCCTTCCCTTCCCTTC
>NC_048894.1:142772901-142776326 GCF_011077185.1 Oxyura jamaicensis
TCTCCTTTCCCCCCTCCTTTCCCCTCTCCTTTACCCTCTTTTCCTTCTCCCTCTCCTTTCGCTTCCCCCCCCGGTGAAAATGTATTAAATATTTTATGTAGTGATGCCAGTTCACTATTCATATTCATTTTGGTTTGCATTCTTAAACACTTCACTAAAACAAACAAACAAACAAACAAAAACAACAACAACTTTTACATTTAATATCCACATAATTTCTATGATTCATTTTCATGTTAGACCAGCAGTGCCTGGTCTAAGAGCCAGTGTGTGGGGGGTATTTAAGAGATCACATCTCCTGTCAGCTACAGACTTTTCTGCATGAGTTTCATCAGTAAACTCATATACTATACTGTAGAGAGAACTTTAGGAAAATTGTCAGTGTGTATTAAGTGGTCATATTAAGTGGTCATAATATGCTTGCAACAAACTTCTCTGATAGATACCGGTCACCTTGCAAAGTACTTCGAATTCTGACAGTGTGTACTCCTTAGATGTATATGTGAATAACCAAAAACTGAATAAGTTAAACTGCATGACTAAGTAATTAGGAAGAACATTGTGAGTATAAATTTCTCTTACAAAACAGTAGTCTAGGAAAGTTATTTAAGAATGAAACAAGCAATGCATAAGGAAAAAGAAAAGGAGAATAGTCAATAATATGCAAAAAAAAAAGCTTTACAGAGTATAAGGATACAATACAAAAAAAAAAAAAGTCACTGACTGATAAATAAAAACGGGAAAATGAAGTCTGTGGGTTGAGATAAAGACAGTTTATTAAGACAGGAGAAATAATGATAATGAGAATAATGATAATGTGTGCAAAACAAGTGATGCACAGTGCAATTGCTCACCACCCGCTGACAGATGCCCAGCCTATCTCCGAGGAGCTGCCCGCCCCCACCCCGGCTAGCCACTCATATATATTGTATAGTATGACGTCAGATGGTATGGAATACCTCTTTGGCCAGTTTGGGTCATCTGTCCTGGGTCTGTCCTGGGTCTGTCCTGGGTCTGTCATCTGTCCTGGGTCTGTCCTGGGTCTGGTGGTTTATCTATAATAACCTGTTTACTCCCTGTTAAAAGAGGGTTAAAAATAAACAACATAAACAACAACAAAAAAATGAATTTAAAATTATTACACTTGTTTACAATGACTCCTCAGTTGTGTTTGTAGTAGGGAAGGAATAAATTAAAAAGACCAATGTCCTGCACATCTCACAGTTTCCATTTAGGAATTTTAATCCTTGGAACACATGAACAACAAAGTAAAGAAAAGGGAAATGTCAGGGAATAACACTATGCTGAGCCTATTGATGTACTGAAATATGGGTTCTTATCAAGTGTCAGCAGTTGATAATACTAGTCACATGAAAATTTCTGTCTGAGAAGTGACAACTGTATGCATAAATTGTACGTTAATCATTCTGGTGATTTAAAAATTGCTAGAAAACCCGAAGCTTCAGAAAACCTGCACTAAACTGTCATAAAATCAGAGAAAGAGACACTGGCAGTGAAGGAGGAGAGAAATGAAAAACTGAAATAAAAAAGAAAGTGAAGGAAAGAAGCTGATGGTCAACTGATATACAGGTAAGATAATACTGTCAAATGACTTCTTGGTGCTATTGTAAACATTTTTCTTAATTGTTAATTCAACTACTTAGATAAAAGGAGCAGTTATGTTTGTGGGATGTTCAGTGTTTGTATGAAAGGAAGTTATTTACCTGGATGGACAAGGAGTCCTACAGTGAGCACCAGCTTTCACTTCCAGGGCCAATGGTATTGTTGTTGTGTACTTTCAATATGGTTACTGCAACTGCATCTGACCCTACCTTGATTATGTATGACAAGACTCATGAATCAAACTGTGAGATCTCCTTCAGGTAGTTTATAGCTTTAATTCTGTTCTGTGTGCTTATTTTAACTTGCATACTGTCACCTGGGAAGAGGATTTTTTTATTTATTTTTTATTTTTTATTTTTTTTTAGGATTACTATTGCAGTCCATTTTAGTTTCAGAAAATTATCTAATTGTACTGTTTTTCACTATGTAATATATGAAATTGATTCTTTATAGTTTCTTTTCTATTTTCCTTTAGATACATATATATATATATAATTTAACTAGGATGCATGATGCACTGATTCAATGGCAAATTTTTGATCTAGAGTTATTAAGAACTAAAAATTTTCTTTTGGTAACTGACAGTTCCTGAGATGCCCTTCCTGAGCCATGTTCTCAGGGTGGATCATGCATCCTGTCTGTGCCTTACTACTTTCAAAATAGCAAAGCCATTTTAAACAAGTTTCTATTATTAATATTTTAGTTATGAGATTTCACTTGCCCCATAGCAGTTTTGATAACTAATGCATCATTTCTGGGTTGTAGAAAATGATTTTTATGGCATATCTTTCTGTTATTTATTTATTTATTATTTAGTTATTATTTTCCACATTCTATACTTATTAAGACTCCTATTTCAAGTGATAAATGTTAAAACAGTTAAGCATCTTCACATATACATATTCATACACAAAAATATGTTTGAATATTTGAGATCTCAGTGACACATCAAATATTTTTAAAGTATTCCTTCAGTGGTTAAGAAATACATTTTACATTTGTCTTTTTTAAAGCCTTGTCCCTCACAGACCTCAAATAAAACATTTCTATTAACATCCCTAGCAGACCTTGAGGGCAAAATTTCTAAACATTACATTGGAGACACAAGATTATTTTTTATGGATTTTACATGCTTTTATCTGGTATTACAGGTTGAATATTTGTGCAACAGAATTTGTTTGCCAAATAAATTGAATTCAACAACATGTATGTTGAATTGATTCTTTGCAACATGATAATTTTAATGTTGTAACATAAAACAAAAAGCAGAATTTCCATCATAGGGTCCTATTTATGTTTTAATTCTTCCATTATCTTGTAATATTTAAAACATCAGAATACCTGCACCATGAATTCTGAAAGAGCTGATTTAGCCTAAATTAACACTGAGCTGAGATAATGTTATGTTTAAGGTGATATCTCCCAGTGTAACATAAAGTAGAAAACTTACTTGCAGAATGTTCCTGACCTGTTGAATTAAGGTAATTAGATAATAAAAAATATAATTTCTTCAGGTGATCATTTATTAGGAATTAGCTGCATCATTTACTTCTAGGAATGTGGTAATGGAGATGAAAAAGTGTGTTCTGGATTCCATAGTCCACAAAGATCAGACTTCTCTACTACAGAATGGGACATTATGGACTGCAGTGTAGGGTTTTGTGTGTTTAATATGATCTGCCAATCTCCTGATATTTAGATAAGAAACATTTTAACCATCAGTCTCTGATATTTATTTTATTTTATTTTATTTTATTTTATTTTATTTTATTTTATTTATTTTATTTTATTTTATTTTATTT
>NC_048894.1:142776336-142783387 GCF_011077185.1 Oxyura jamaicensis
TTTTATTTTATTTTATTTTATTTATTTTATTTTATTTTATTTTATTTTTATTATTTTTAATCTCAGGAATAGTCTTGATTTTAGTATCCCAGTGAAAAAGCACAATAGTCATGTTCAAATTAAAATGGACTGTGTTGGCTCTGAAGAGCAACCAAATATAGCAGCATGTGAAATATTTTAATCACTTTTTGGACTACATTGAAATTTAGTCTGAAAAAAGGTTCCAAATATTACTGTATTCATTTTTTACAGTTGCTACAGTTATTACTGAGCTGATTTTGAAGTCAAAGTTATACTAGATTTATTTCACAGTTGGTAGCTTAAGTCAACTGGTAAGAAAAGTTGCAATGAAATTTCACGAATTTCTAATGTTTCCTTTCTATTAACCAATTGAGTTGCTCTGGAAGAAGATTTGAACATGTCTGAGATAAATAATAAGATGTTAATAGTTAATAATAGTTAACCGGTCCTGTCTATTTTCATCCTGTTTTGTCCATTTTCCAAAAGGATGAAGTAGAAGTGATGAATTCAGTTGGTGAACTCATAGATACTTAAAGCTTGTGTAATAAATTTAGTTCATCTTCATGTGAACAGAAGTCAATAAGAGATCTGTCTAAAAAGAAAAAAAAAATCTTAAATTTTCTGATAAATTATGCATCATCAACTTGATAGAATCAACAAGAATAGAAATAAACTCATATGCTTCATTTATTAGGGAGTTTTAAATGGTTGTATATTCTTGTTTGTTTGAGGCATGTAGGTTACATACACCTACACGCTTCTATATCCAGCATTGTGTAATATTAACTCCCTTTCTGAAAACAAATAAAATGCTGAAATCAATATGACTTTGCATTATCTATTATCATGAAAAGGCTTCATACAGTAAGTTCAATAATAAAATTTAAGATACTTCTGAATAAAAAAAGTCTACTAAAACAAGTCTACTCCATGCTTTATTTCTTTTTTGAAGATTCTTTGTGTGTGTATGTACAAGGAGAAGAGACAAGAAATAGGATTTAGAAAAGAAATTACTAAGAAAATATGGAGAAGAAGTAAATAAATTAATAAATTAACTTTCACAGCAATGAGCTTTAATTTACTCTTGGGGGGGGCCCGGGGCGGGAGAAGTGATGTTACTTTTCCTAACTAAATATGAGCAATGTCCTATAAAAACCTAATGACTGCAAAGGAGAAATTCTATACTATTCAATATTACAGTCTTCAGCATCCTGAGAGTGTCCAGAGAAGGGCTACAAAGATGGTGAAGGGCCTAGAGGGGGAGACATACAAGGAGTGGATGAGGTCATTTGGCCTGTTCAGCCTGGAAAAGAGGAGACCTCATCGCAGTCTACAGCTTCCTCATGAGGGAGAGTGGAGGAGAGTTAATCTATTCTCTTTAGTAACCAATGGAAGGACCCAAGGGAATGGAGTTAAGCTGCAACAGGGAGGTTCAGACTGGATGTCAGGAAAAGGTTCTTCACTGAGAGAGTGGTCATGCAGTGAAACAGGCTCCCAGGGGACATAGTCATGTCACCAAGCCTGTCGGAGTTTATGAAACATTTGGACTTTGCTCTTAGTCATATGGTTTGAATTTTTAGGTAGACCTGAGTGGTGCCAGGAGCTGGACTCGTTGATCCTTGTGGGTCACTTCCAACTTGGAATATTACCTGATTCTATGATCATTGTTCCACTTACCCTCAGACCTTGACAAAGTCTATAGCTAATGTATTCTTTCTAGAGTCCCTTTACAATCAACAGAGAGAAATATATGAACTTTTAGAGTACATTTATGTGCTATATTTTAGACAACTCTTTTAAAATGAGAAGAATTGTCTGTGTCTCTCTCTGGACTGTGAAGATACTTTAGGTTGATAATTATATTGTGATATAGTCAAATACATTTGTTATAGACAGTTCGAAAGATGTAATTTTGTTTCTAAAATTCACTGGGATAAAACATTTGTATTTACCAGCAGTAAAACCAAATAAACTATTCAAAATTAAATGCCATCTGCACCTGCAATGCTGTGCATTACAGCACTTTATAAATGATTGAAGTAAAAAACATCTACATAAAATGTGCAAACTTGACTCTAATGATCTGATAACCTAGGTGTAAGGAATGAAACAGCTGATGTTTAGGAAAAGGGAAACAATGAGACAATATCAGCTGGATAAACTGGCAGTAGACTAAGTGTGTAAGCAGATGTGAAATTTTGTAGATATCACAGCTGTTCATACATTGACCATTGTGCAGCAGTTTATCTATTGAGATATCCTTTGAAGCCACAGTCTCTGTGGATCTATTTCTCTTCTCTAAACAAACAACAATCTATAACTGCCCTTTCTTACTCTGTGGGAAGATCTTGGATATAGAAGTTTCGTATCTCTTATATCAAAATGCTCTGTATCGAGCAGGGTCATTATGTTCAGGTTGCTCCTGAAGAGTATGTTCTGTCATATTGATGAGTTATTCAAGCTGTTGT
Organism: Oxyura jamaicensis; assembly: GCF_011077185.1. Taxonomy (NCBI): domain Eukaryota; kingdom Metazoa; phylum Chordata; class Aves; order Anseriformes; family Anatidae; genus Oxyura; species Oxyura jamaicensis. The sequence goes on from NC_048894.1 coordinate 142,778,826, forward strand.
CTAACCCCATAACCTGAAGACCATAGAGCTAAAATTATGCAAACAATGATAGTTATTTCTTGATTCTTTTCTAGCACTCTGGCTATTTTTATGATTCCCATTCTATGATAACTCCCTCATCATTTTCAGCATACTACATTTCAATATATCTTATAAATCTTTGCTTCTCAGATACAATATAATTCCTTTTAGTCAGAGTTTTCTGACTAATAGAAAACCTACCTTTTCATCTAACATGTAGCATGGAAGAAGACTTTTCTATGTTTTGTGTCAGAAGAAAGAAAAAGAAAAGAATGGAAGACAAGTTGTATGAAGAGGTTTACTAACATCTCTTTGAAATTCAGTCAAAAAGAGTTCAGAACTAAAATACATTTTTATGATGAGATGATTTTGAAAGCTTACCTCAAATTACTCTGATGACTATTTGACCACCACAGATCCCAGACAGGGAATAAGTAACATTCTGTAAAACAGAAAAATATTTCAGTTTTTCAGTAATTATTATAGGCTGGTTTTGTTTGTTTGCTTGTTTTATTTTGTTTTGTTTTAGTCTTTAAATCATACTGTTCAGGTACTCATCTCTATTCCAATGAACCTTCAAGATTGTGTTGATTTTGGTGTGATTTGGACTGAAATGTTAAGATAGTTAATCATAATTTTGTATTTTATTGCTTCAGTTCTACCATCAGGTATCAATAATCTCAATATCACAAATATATATGAGTACTGAGACCTTAAAGACTTCCTGTTACTTTGTCTTATGCACTTATGCATGCAAAATTGGCTTTAATCAAGTCTAAATAAAGAGAGTAACAGAAACGATATATGTCAGTCCAGGCTTCTTTGAAAGGCCAAGAACACATTTGAATTTATTATTTAGAAGGTAATGAGATTTTTAAAATTCAAATGAACAAAGAGTGAAGTTAATCATTTTGGTGAATATATTCCATTAAAAAAAATGTTACGCTTAGGACACAAACAGCTTTGTTAGTTCAGAACAAATGTCTATGTAAGTCTGAAAAAGATATTTGAACTTCATTAGTTGTATACTTAGATTCAATAATTTTAAAATGAAACTTAAGCTATACAAAATTTCCTTGGCACACTTGCACTTAAATGAGGGTGTTAAAATTTATGCAAAGCATAACTACATTTTTAATAGGTAAAAGGCACATTAATCATTCAAGTACTAGAGCATCCTTAGAAGAGTCACATTGCTATGCGTCAATGTAAGGACTATTTGTCTGTAAGGACTATTTATAGGCACACTGATTGATTTAATTTCAGAGGAAACATATATTTCACCAATTTAACCAAGTATTTAATAATTTAGACAATCACCCACCAATGAATATATATATATATATATATATATATATATTTTCCTGATGAACAGACTGACCTTTAAAATATTAAATGCTGTGAAAGAACTTGACATTTTCTTATAGGTTGCTTATTGACACACAAAATCAAAGATATTCCGCATTTCAAAGCTGATAAACATTAAAAGTTATAATGTCATCAAGCTCTCTACTACATTCAGGAACTGGATATATTTTTTGACCAGTGTCCTATGTTTGAAATATTTGTGATGAAAGGCAATGAGATTTCATTCAGCTCTAATATTGCAAGAAAACATTTATAATTTTCACCTCTGTATTTAAAATGAGAATACAACTTCTTTTAATGCAAGACTGAAGGAAAGGTTAGTGAAGGGATCACAAAGCCTTCTTCCTTCCATATCCCACCACAATTTTTTTTCTTCTTTTCTCTGGTTTTCATAATCCCATATTTGTTGGGATTTTTTGTTTGTTTGTTTGTTTTGTTTTGTTTTGTTTGGTTGGTTTGTTTTGCTTGGTTTGTTTTGTTTGCTTAGTTGGTTAGTTTGTTTTTTGTTTGTTTGGTTGGTTAGATTTATGCGTCTTTGAGGAGGTTTTCTAGTTCCATTAATTTTAACTTAATTTTGAGGGCATCTAAGAGTGATCTCACTGTGGACCATAGTTGCTATGTAGTGACCTATTCACTGCCAGTATAAAATTATTTTTTTCTTATGGTAGATTCATTTAAATAAACTATTTTAATCATGACTTAAAATCTATTATTTTAATTGCAATTAAGGTAATTAATTTTAATTGTAAGTTTCATTTATTTTCTTTCTAAGATAGTCTCAGTCTCATTCATTGGCAGAAACATTAAACCAAAAATACCCATTGCAGTAGACTTAGAATTTCTTTTAGTAGGCTGAAAAATACAACAAAAGAATTTGCTTAAAAAAGGAACTGTGAAGAAGGAACAAACATTAGATCATAATATTATTATGTACTTTAGAAATACATTCATTAAGACAGTGATCAGTCTACACTCTTTGAAAGACATCTGGTTTCTTGCCCAAAGCTGGGAAGGAATTAGGTGATTCCTATTAACAGTTTAGACATTAACCGGAAAGAAGATGGAGAAAGAAGACACACTTTTGCAATGGGATTTGAGAAAAGTATGTCATGTAGTAAACTCTCTCAGTGAAGTAAAGATGAAACCTCCTAGAGCTCTATCTAATGGTGCACTAGGGAAGGGGGTTGTATTGTTTTTTATGCTTCTATTTATGAATTACACTCCAGCGAAAAGACCTGGAAAAAAAAAATCTGATAAAAGCACTGTTTTTTTTTTGAGAGAGAGTTTGTGAGAAAACTCCCAATGCACAGTTAGCATGTGGAAAGGAAAATATTTTTTGGAAGCATGTAATTAGAAATATTACGTCTTCAGTCGTTGTTTGTGTCAAGCGTCATTAGTATGAAAATTGAAATTAATTTATTAAGATACAGTAAAGCTGTTTAAAATATTTTAAATTATTTTTTATTAGTTGAATAAGTGTTTAAGTTTCAAGGTCTTACTTGCTGAAACTTACATGTTATACTTCAGAAATGTACGCTTCAGTGTCACAGTGCAAATCCTATGTGATTAATGAGTAGATTGCAAAAGCTCAACTAAAATATTTCTGCTAAACAGTAGACAGTAGAAGTAGGTAAGAACGTTACATTTAAATTAAAATTCATTTTCTATAAAATGAAAAAAAAAAAAACAAACCTCTCTCCTTTTCCTTTTCTTTTTCTTTTAAACCATTTAAAACTAGAAAAAATATATTGCTGAATAATGAATAAAATGTGCAATTCTTTTCCTGTCTGTGTTCTTTTTTTTTTTTTTTTTTTTTTTTTTGTGTGTGTGTGTGTGTGTGTGTAGGTTTTTTTTAAAAAATAGAGATTACATATATGTTTTTTTTTTTTTTTTTTTTTTTTTTGTGGTATGAATTTGATACGCTAGTTCTTAGTTGTACTAAGCTCAGATTGAGATGTACTCCACTTTATTTGGAAATGTTTATTTTTATACATATATATATAAATATTTTCCTCTAAAAAGAAGAAAAAGCTTAACAGATGAGCTTCATTTTTCAGACATACCCCATTTTCCTTCTCTACCTTTTGCAGGAGGAAATTGGTAGTGCCAATATTTGGTTCTTCACTCGCTACGATTTTCAGTTGGCAGTGGCAATTGAACAGTTGTCTTTCTTTCTCTGGACAGCAAGCTCATATTGCTGTTTACAGCCAATTCCTCCAGTTCATTCTTTGTCTTCTGCTTTCTCAGCTGCCTCTTACCTTATTGGTGGAAATATATCACTCTATTTTTTTAAGGGGAAAAAAAAGATACAAGAAGAGAAAGGAGCTAGTGGACTACAGGGTAATGCTAGCAGTCCTAGCATCAAGCAACAAATTTGTTGCAGTTTTTTGTTTTGTTTTGTTTTGTTTTCATTAGTTGGATGATAGCAGGCCTGAAAATGGAATGATGCTTGGTTCCATAAAAAATTAGAAATAAAATTCTATAGATTTTTTTCTATTATTAAATAATGAAATGAAAAGTGCAAAAAATATCTTCCTTCTGTCCTTTATGCAGAAAAAGTAATCACATAGTCCACATCCACAGTTTTAATTTAGAAGCTGAGGGGAATACACTAACTTGCAAGATATTTTTTATTTAGTAAGTATATAAAATTTAGTTATGCTCATTGAGAGGTGAGGGAAAACACTTCTATAACCACACAATATTTTAACAGACATAAAAAAAATTGTTAGGGAATAATGTCATCTTTTTATATCTTACCTTCTGAATAGTGAGAAAAAATATATATTTTTTTCTGTATACAAAGAAAAAATGGTTGACTAGTTCTTAATTACGAATTACTAGTTCTTAATTGTGAATGGGAACAATATTGCTACTGTATACTTTTCAAGATCAGCTGTGCCAAGTTTTCAGCTACTCTCTTAAATTATGTCTCAAGTTAATATGCACAGTACTCACATTTAACCAAAAGAAAAAAATAAAAGTAGACAATATTGTTTAATACAAATCCCTAAGTATTAGGCTGAAAGGCTTCATCCATTTGAGGAGTAAAAAAAAAAAAAAACAACGCATTTTTTTTCATCATTTTCAGATTAGAATATAGTTTGAATATATATTCATATATTCTATATATTCTTCTTTTCTTTTCTTTTCTTTTCTTTTCTTTTCTTTTC
>NC_048894.1:142783397-142783564 GCF_011077185.1 Oxyura jamaicensis
TTCTTTTCTTTTCTTTTCTTTTCTTTTCTTTTCTTTTCCTTTCCTTTCATTTCCTTTCCTTTCCTTTCCTTTCCTTTCCTTTCCTTTCCTTTCCTTTCCTTTCCTTTCCTTTCCTTTCCTTTCCTTTCCTTTCCTTTCCTTTCCTTTCCTTTCCTTTCCTTTCCTTT
>NC_048894.1:142783664-142843047 GCF_011077185.1 Oxyura jamaicensis
TTTGCTTTGCTTTGCTTTGCTTTGCTTTGCTTTGCTTTGCTTTCCGCGCCTTTCCCTTCCTTTCTTTTCCTTTCCTTTCCTTTCTTTCCTTTCCTTTCCTTTCCTTTCCTTTCCTTTCCTTTCCTTTCCTTTCCTTTCCTTTCCTTTCCTTTCCTTTCCTTTCCTTTCCTTTCCTTTCCTTCTTTTCTTTTCTCATGGTTAGAAATATGCTGGATTTTATAGTTTTGTATTTATTTGCCTCAGAACCAGGCTAAAGGTAGGAAATTCAAAAGGATGAATAGAATATTTTACTGTCATAGAATCTCTTAAATGCTTTAGAATTTGGTAAAGAGAACCTAGGAAGAAAATTATTGTAAATTATTATACTACTACTTTAGCTAGCATTTTAAAAAGTCTTAATTTTTCAATGTTTTTCTGAGGAAAGATGTCATTAAAATTATTAATATTTGCTAATATTTACTATTTTACATTTTCAGAATGTAAAATATAATGAACAACTGGTTCCAGAAATAAGCTTCTGGGATTTTGCTATGTATTTAAGTCTCTTACAATTCAAAATACTGAAGAAGTTAAAAGATGTAAACCAAAGACTTTCAAAGACTATGGAACAATAGGAATCAAGCAAGGCTCTCCATCTGTTGCTTAATGCTTTTTGACAAACAAATGACAGGCCATGATTCTAGTAAAGGACACCCAACCACAAGCTTTTGTCCTTTATTGGTGTGGTCCTTAACTTTCACCCACAAGCTCCCAACCTGCCATGACTATTTCTCAGAGGCATCTCTTCACAATTAATTCCTTCCCTAATGTAGAGGACAACACCCTCTCCCTTCCTTCCCTGTCTATCTCTCCTGAAAAGCTTGTAGCCCTCTATTCTAGTGTTGCAGTTATGTGATCCATCCCACCACATTTCTGTGATAGCAGAAAGGTCATATTTATCTTATTGTGCCATGGTTCTCAACTCCTCCTTATTTTTTCCCCATGCTGCATGAATTGGTGTGGAGGCATTTCAGCTGGGCCATCAGTCCTATCACATTTCCAGAACTGGAACCTGCGTAATACTCTTGTCCCACCTGGTCAGCTGCATCCCATCCAGTGTCAGCACAACCAGTCTCTCAAAAGTGTGTCCAGGAATGCAAGATCTTGGACATGGCAGCAGCCTCGCAGCCAATCATCCACATGGTCCGTTCATCTCCTTTTCCTGGGTCCCAGTCACCAAGTGGCAGGACAGAGGAGAACAGTACTTGCACTCCCAATCCCTTCAACATCTTTCAAAGGGACATAAAAACCTTTCTGATATTCTTTGGAGTTTCCTTGTTGCAGCATTTTTTGATCCTACTTGAAAAAGTAGGAAGGTGTGATTCTATTTGGGACCCACTAGAATTGGTGGCCTCTTTGTAATATCAAAAATATGGGCACCAGGCAGGCAGCAAACCTCTCTGGAGAGGTTGTCTGGAGAGCAAATGGGAGCCTCAATGCCTCTCAGATAGGAGTTTCCAATGACTAACACCCTTCATGCTTTCTATGTGGCACTGGTTCTGATGCAGGTGGGAGACTGAGCCAACTTTGTGGTTTTGGTCTTTCTGGGTTCCCTGTGTACGGCGTTTCAGAGGTCTTTGCTACTTCTCCCGGAGTCTCCTCTCTCCTGCCCTAGAACATCATATCTGTTGTTCAGGGGCACTTCAGGGGCAAGGGGGTGACTCCTTCTCCAGCTGCAATCAGAGACAAGAGTCCACTCTCCTTGGCCCTGTGAGTCTTTCAAATGTTTTTTTCTGGGCTACAAGCTTGTTTACCTGCCCCTTGCCTGGACTTAAGGCAGGGCTGTTGCTCGGACCACATCAACGTATAACACCATTTGTAAAACTCCTGCTCAGATTCCTGAATGTTATGCTGTCTGGTGAGCTCCTCACACAACAGAACCTCCTCTTTGAAAAGCTCATCCAGCTGGGCACATTTGCACCCATGACACCCACCTCTGCCTTCAGAACCTAGGGGGACTTCCAGAGACTGGAGTTCCCTGAAACTGAGGGTCCTCTTAAATCCTCAGGAGGTCTGTTTGGGTGTAGGAATCTGCCTGGGGAATTTGTGAAACCCTTGTCTGGGTTTCAGCCTCAGACTGGCAGGGTCAGCAGGTAGACACCCTTAATGTTGCAGTAGAAGGCCCTTCCTCTGCTGATCCCAGAACACAAATGACCAACCCTGCTCCCTCCCTGTGCACACTGCTGCGCCAGCTGCTGTACCATGCCCTGACTGCTGCACCACACCCTGACTGCTGCACCAGGCCCTGTTTGCCCTCTTTAACACCTCTTGTTTATTCCCCATGCTACATATATTCAAATAGAGACATTAAATTTGAGCCCCTAATGAAGACTACTGACTGGCTAGAGTGGCTAGACTTGCTTTGTGCTGCTCTTCAGGTGTTCTATTGTTGACCTGTGACCTTTCTCCAGTCTCTGGGCATCTGTCACTGACACTAGCATCAAGCTGGGAAGAGCAGAATAGATTGAGGTTCCCCTCCCCAAACTTTAGTTTAAGTCCTCTTCACCAGCTTGGCAAGCCTATGACAAAAGATGATCTTCCCTTCTCTGACAGGTGGACCCTATCAGCCCTCATCAGATTGGGTTTCTCAAAGTGAGTCCCATGATCTAGGTAGTCACACCATTTTTGTGGCACTAGTCCTGTAACCATCTGTTGATTTGCCAGATTCAACTGGCCCTTTCAATCCCCTTTCCTTACTGGGAGTACGGATAAAAAACAGTCCTCACTCATGAGTCCTTTACTGCTGCTCCCTGGGATCTGTAATCCCTCTTGACACTCCTCAGTCTGCCTCTGGCTACTTCATTGGTGCCCACATGAAACAGCAGCAGTGGATAATAGTACTTAGACTGCAGAAAGCTTGGCAGGCTCTTGGTAACATCCCTGATATGAGTCCCTGGTTGGTAATCAGCAGACATTTTTCAAGAGTGGATTGGGTCAACAGATAGGTGTCTCTACCTCTCAGAAGAGAGTCTCCTACTACAACAACCCATCACCTTTTATTAATTGGACTAATAATCATGTAGGGAGCAGACCAGGCTGTCTTACTCAGCTCCACCCTCCTTGCAATGGGTCTTTCCTTTTCCGTCTGCAGAGGGGTGAAGCAGTTCTGTAAGGGCACCTCAGGCTTTGAGGGAAAATTCTTCCCCCTGATGGTCCGTGTCATTACCAGCTTCCACCCTCCAGTGTTGTTGGCCCCCCTCCCTTCTGTGAATGTCCCTGAGGGAGTTGCAAGCTGTTTGGCCATGGGCTTCAGGTCCTCTATAGACTGTCCTAGGAATCAACTGTTTAACTCCTCCTCAGCCTCTGTGATGCTACCCAGCCTTCTCACTGCCTCCTTCAGCTTGGTCACCTGCTGCAGGAAGTCCTTCACCTAGACACACCTTTTGCAGGCAGTTCCTACAGCATTTGTTCCAGAATCAAATGCATATCTGGAGATTCTCTTTTCCATGTATCTTCACATGTGCTTAAACACAGAAAGCACAATAGTCTTATTTGAGGACTACTTCACATCTAGTTCTGATTATGTATTTCTCCTTGGTGGCATAGCAAATCTCTGAAAAATATTTCAATTTACTGTACTGACGTATTATCACAAGAGCTTACAGTCTACTCCTTCTCAACTTTCAAAATGTGCCTTCTGTCCCACCATCCAGGTTATTGAAAAGGCTTAACTGTGTCAGTATCCCGAGCAGTACCAATGATAACTGGAGACCAGTTGATCTTCTTGCTGCTGAACACAATCTTTTGAGCTAAGATACCCAGTCAGTTTTCCACACACCATCTTTATTTTACCTGCCAAAATCATATCTCTATAGTTGACTGCAAAAGTATTGTGTGATACTCTGTGGAAAAACTTGCTAAAGTCAAAGTAACACCAACACTTCCACTTAAACACTTGTCTCATTAGAGAAGGCAAATAAGGTCCTGGGGATCTGAATGTAGGAAAAATGATGCACATTACATACATCAAATCAAATTGTACATTATGGTGTAAAGATTCTCTTAAATGACGAAAATAGTCCTTTATGATAGCTATTGTAGTCTGTTGCTTGGTAGAATGATATTTATTTGAAACCCCAACATGAATGCTAAAGTGAGGAATCTGCTGTAGAAAAAGAAGGGAATCCATACTACTAAGTCTAAAAACACTTTACCAAAACATATAGATAGAACTTCTCAGATTAATTTAAAAAAAAACAGACATTACCTGAAAAGACTATATAAATAATATATTTATATATATATATAAATTTCACAGAAATATTAGATTCTTAATCCTAATTTCATGGAAGCATGGAAGCATGGAACCATTTAGATTGTAAAAGATCTCTAAGATCATCAAGTCCAATTGCCAAGCACTGCCAGAATAAACATTTAAAAAAAAAAAAAAAAAAGACTGATAGGAAAGGCTTATTTTTCTTAGCTAATATTTGTAATATAAATGTTTCCTGAGCAATGTATCACATAGTAAGGCAGCCAGAGTCACCTTGAACTTGCAATCTGGAATCTCAGCATGACTTCAATGTCAGAAAAAAATTGGGACACATATTTTTGAATTCTTGCAACTGTATCAGACTGCAATACTTTATTAATCACTTTGCTCTCATGTGGCATAAAATATGACATGCAAGTCATAAATGTGATATAAGGATAAATTTAAATTTGTCCTATAATTATGATGTCATTGGGTATAATGGTATCATGGCCATCAGTTTGAGTGCACACACAGTGCACTCAGTTATTGATTCTATGGATTGTCTAGGAGCTCCTCACCTTGTGTCTAATAGATGCAACAACGAACTGATTTCATACAGAGGAGTCACCTGAAACAAGATAATTGCCTGAACTGCCAGGTATCCTCACAGCACAGCCTTTGCCTGTTCTTGCAGGTGAGTAACAGACATTTGTATTTTTGATGTGTTGATTATCCTCCCAGGTGGGAAATGTAAGACTTTCACCCAAGAACATTTCCTTTGACTCCTTTTGTTATCTTTCCATATTTGGTCTAACTTTATCTAAAGAACTTACAAGCCCTATAATGAGAATACCTTACAAGCCCTTACTGAGAATACCTCAAAAAGTTTAGAGGCTTCTTAAAATGTCTATAAACACCTATCAACATTGTCACCAGTATAATTACTGTATGTATATCAGTAACAGCAATCGTTATCCACAAAAACAATTTTACATTGTTATCTAGAGAATGCATTTAATTTTGGACTGATGACATTCCTTAGCAAGAGATCAGTCTGAAGTGTTCTTGATGAACACATAAACTAACTGAAGTGGAACTGTTCCTCACAACAATTGCAACAATTGTCCTCAAGACTTTTCAGTGTTTATTGTTGTTGTTGTTTTTGTTTGATGGTGTATTTTTTAGACTGAGTTGCTAAGTTAGTGGAAAATGTAGAAATATTCCTAACAAGTACTGCAAGATTCTAAGTGACTTCTGAAAGCCATTGACTTGGATGAAACAATTTGCAAACTAAAGCCATCAAATAGCGCTGTGATTAAAATTTTGGTGTCTTCTCAATGTTAAGTACACTAAAGACAAACATATGAAGCTGAAAGTATTTGTTAATGTATCTTTCACTTTATCTATACTATACTGTACTATAGCTGCACCAATTTCAGAACTAAAATCATAATTTCACTATGTCCATCTGTTTTTCATGAAGATACAATTTTTATCTCTATAGTCCTTGCCTGGCAGCCAAACAGTTTTTTTGTGCATTCTGAGGACAGACTTGCAAACCAAGGGTGATTCTGCTGATTGCCAAAGAATAGGTGTTTAGAATAGAAGAGGTTTATCTTGCTTAGTGTCTCTCTCATAGTAGTAAACTCAATCTACTGTATAACTCAAATAAGAAACCCCTATCAAGACTTTTAAACTACTAATGCTTTTGGATGCCTCTATTCTTAGATGTGGTATTCTTACCTGGGGTAATTTTTTTTTTTCTTGTTTTTCAAAAACTGCTGAGCAATCCTTTGCTGAAAGTCAAAGCTCAACTGCAGAGCATTAGAGTCTGCATATTTCCTAGTAATTTCTCAGGATTCTAGTTAAAAGAATCTTAAATATTGAATGAAAGAAAGAATTATTAAGATTCTGTAGAGAATCAACAGTATAACAGAGAATAAAATATAAAACTATGTTAAAAAAAAAATATTCTTCTGTCTTTTTAAAAGGAAGAAACAGCACAATGCAAATCAGATAGTAAACCAGTGACCTACTGAAAGCTTAGACAAACACATTGATTAACTAATGCAGAGAAATAGAGTGGAATCAAACTGTATTAGGAAAGACTGTAAGAAAACAGTACTTATGATGATCTTGAATTTCAATATTCAGAATAAACTAGCGCTTAGATGTTCTTAATCCAAAAAGAGAAGTATTTTATATTACTAATTTCTAATTTTTTTTTCTTACTTTTTTTTTTTTAATTTTCTTTTTACCTTCAACAGTTGCAAAATGTAGTAATGTTCTCCTAGTAGCTAGAGATACATAGGCTGTGGTTAGGGTGTCCAATGAAACTAATTTTAGTTTTAAAAAGTTGAGGAATGAGACAATACAGAGTGAAAGAGACTGTTATTTGAGTGGTTCAGAATCCAAAATTACTGTAGGTGCTTGGAATTCTTCTCTGACGGAATATATCTCTAAGGACTATAAAAGGTCTAGGACTTAAAAGGCCTAGGACTTATCTCTGTAAACTAAAGTTACATTTTGCTTTTTATTTTTTTCTCCACCAAGAATAATCTTAATATCAAGAAAGGTATGAATTATTGATTAAACTTCCATCATTATAAGCACCTGTCCTCCACCCTCCCACCCTCTGAGAAATAATTTAGTAAAAAAAATTGTTATTGATATATCGGTTGTTTAGTTTAGTGCAGCAAAGAACATAAACATAAACTGTATTTTAACTCTATGTCACCACTACTTGTATATAATAATAAGCACAATATTGAATTGTACATCTGTCCTGGTTTCAGTTAGGACAGAGCTATTTTTCCTCCTAGTAGCTGGTAGGGTGCTATGTTTTGGATTAGGATGAGAAGAGTGCTGATAACATGCAGATGTTTTAATTGTTGCAGATCAGTGCTTACACTAAGCCAAAGACTTTTCAGCTTCTCGCTCTGTCCTACCAATGGGCAAGCTAGGGGTGCAGCAGGAACTGGGAGAGGACAGACCCAGGACAGATGACCCAAACTGGCCAAACGGGTATTCCATACCATGTGAAGTCATACTATACAATATATATGAGTGGCTAGCCAGGGTGGGGGAGGGCAGCTGCTCGGGAATGGGCTGGGCATTGGTCAGTGGGTGATGAGCAATTGCATTGTGCATCACTTATTTTGTACACACTATTATTATTATTATTATTATTATTTCCTATCTTAATAAACTGTCTTTATCTCAACCCACAGGTTTCATTTTCCCATTTCTCTCCCCCATCTCAGAGAGGGAGGGGTGAGGGTGAGCGAACAGCTGTGTGGTGTTTAGCTGCCGGCTGGGTTAAACCAGAACAACATCAGACACTTGCTTGAATTTAGGTAGAAAGCACTTAGAAACTCCCGGAAGGAAGTCTTATGTATATTCCTCTGTTATCATCTTATATTTAGATGTTTGTTTGAGAAATATCTTTTTTGTTACAGTCTAAAACATAATTTTATACTGATTCATGTAGTATCTTGTACCTTCTTCTAAGCAAAGTTCAATAAGGGTTTGCTTCTTACATTTAAAATGAATTTCAAATTTGATTTCACATACTATAGAACTTATTATCCAGATGACATAAAAAAATAAGTGGATATAAGGTACAACAGATTGCAAAATTTTTGTGTTTGTAATTACTACTTTTCACCCAGCTTGATAAAGTCAAGTCTGTTAAAACATATTATATGTTTTAGCTAGGTAACACTTTCTACAAGAGGAGAAAATCTTTTATTATATGCACCCCTTTATTATTAGATAATTACAGTTTATCCTGTGTCTTCATTTAATCTGAAGGTGGAGAACGGTAATGGTAACTTCAGATTTACTGTAACAATTTAATCATACACAAACCAGAAGCAACTTATTAAGTGCCTTATAGATGAAAATTTTCTGAACTGTAATGTTTTTTTCACTTTGCAGGAAATTCACGTTCCATACAGTTACAGCTGATACCTCCTAAAATCTGTTTTAAAAGGTTTCAGAGTTAGTGGAGAACTTTCCACATTTCCTGAAACTCTACTGAAAGGATAAGGTTACACCAGGATAAGGTTATTTGGTGTGATGGTTTTACCTTGCTGGGCAGCTGAATTCCACAACTATTCTCTTACTCCCCCTGCTCCTCAGAAGAGGGAGAGAAGAAAGTATGCTGGAAAGGAAAAGAAAAAAAACTCACAGGTTGAGATAAGGATAATTTAATTAAAGGGAAAAGGAAGAGGGAAAAAAATAAGCAAAGGCCAAGTGGAAGCACAGAAAATTTATTGTCTACTTCCCATCAATGAGTGATGTTCTGACATGTTCTGCCCTGCAGAACACAGCACTGTATGGGCTGCTGCAGGGAAAGTTAACTCCATCCCAGCAAGACACAATACACTTGGTTGTCCAAAAAAATGTATATATTTTTTTTTTCAAAAAGTAACATTTCTTCAAGTAAGAAAAGGAAAGTGAATGTATAACTTATAGTCTGGGTAGTGGAAGCAGAGGAATTTGTAGAAAGCATAGGAAAGCACTATCAGAGAGATAACGTATGTAACTAAGACACTAAAAATGTTAAAGTATACAGTAAAATCAGCTCATCTAATAAAGATGTTCTTCTGAATACTTTCGATTTCTACCGGTGTAATACTTAAAACAATGTTCAGAAGTATTTCTTCTTCTCCCATAACTTCATGAATTTTTATTTTTAATTAATTTATTTTTTTAGTTAGAATTTTGAGAGGAGGGTGACAGAATTTTAAAAGTATTGCATTGCTTAGTGATTAGAATCACTCTGTGATTAGAATCTTAAATCAATGCTTTATTAATATGTGAGAGTCATTGCCATGATTTGCCTCTGTAGATAAATATCTGAGCTAATGTGTGTGACTGTCATCTTCATTCTTACATTTAGAATGTGTGATCTTTGAGAAATGTTTTTTTTTTTTTTTTTTTTTTTTTTACTGTGAGTTTGATAACAATCTCAATTAAATCAATAAGATTTTTTTCATTGGCTTCAATTACTGAAGACAAGTTTGATAGTTTATCCTTTGTGAAACTTTCTTTCAGAATCTTTTGTTGCACTGAAAGATTTCTATATTATATGCAGAATTATCTGCTTACATATTGTTTATGAATGAAAAACAACCATCAATGTTAGAAAGTGGAGGAAGGTAAAACTGCAAAAATAAGGCAAAAGAGCCTAGATATACTCAGAATAACAGGATTTGGAAGGGACTCAGGTATCATGGAGTCTATCTCCTATTATTATGTAATGAAAAACCATGTATTTACAGCACTAAAAAAAAAAAAAAAAAGTTTTCACACTGGAAAAGAATAATTTGAGGAATCCTTGGAATGCTTCAGAGCCTGTGGAGATTTTGAAGTCTTTCCTACACTGTGTCAAGATAAAAAGAGGACTTATCATTTCCAGGGGGAGGGAGAGAGAGAAGTGGAAAGGAAAGAAACTATGAGTTCCATTAACAATAAAAGTACTATAGCATTAATTCCCCAAATATTATTTTTAAAACGTTTCATTATGTTTGCTATTTTTCCAGTCCTCTGGAAAAGTTCCACAAGTTTTCAAAGATATTTACTAATAAAAGGAAATTTTATCATCCAGATGCTTAAATCTTGTAAAATGAAATCCTTAAAGCCTAGTCAATTTTAATACATTGAATTTATCTAGCTAACCTCTAACCTGCTCTGTTTGTACCAATCTGAAGTTTTGTCTTTCTGTCACTGATAATAATTGTCATGACTGTCTGAGTTCACTTACCTTAAAAAAAAAAAAAAAAAAAAAAAAAAAAAAAAAATATGTTGATATCTTTGGCAACAATTTTCCTGTAGCTTTGTGGCTTTCTGTGCCTGTGGAACATCAGCTTTCCTCCACTAAGTGGCACATCAGCCTAGTTTTCCCTCTTGATACTAATTGGCTTCTGGCTATTGTTAAATTTTTCTGCCTCATTTGATTTTGTCTCTCAGAGCTTTCGGTAAACATCTTTATTCAACTCTGTGATATATTTTCTCTTTTGTTATTGAGATGTATATTCAGCTCATCTTTTAACACGAATGGTCTTTTACTATATTTCCAAATTTTCTTCCAAATTTTTCTTAAACTTATCCATTATTACAATTTGAAAATAAATCATCTAATTTTATTGAGACATACAATCTGAAATATTATTTTTTATCATTTTTACATTATTCTTCTTTCTGTATTAAGTTTCATGAAAGCTCTCAGTTAGTTGTCCCAGTTATTCAAGTTAAAAATTCACTCTGAAATTCACTCAGTATTTTTGCTTTGTAGAAGCAAAGTTTTCACCAAGCTTTCCTATCCATGGTGAAGATCAAACAATATTTCAGAAGTGAATTCCCAGATTTTCTGGACAGCCTGTTCTCTTCTGAGTAGATACTTAGTAGATACATTTCTTTTCCTACCTGTTTTGTTCTGTCTTCAGCAACTTCTGCCTTCAAGAACAGAATTCATAAAGCTGGACATTATATAGTAGTTTGGCTGACTGACATTTTTAAAGATAGTCCATATGTGATATACTAGATGTTTGGAATAAGATGATGTTATATTTCCATCAAAGCTGTCAGACCTTGTCCCTGAGATGCCTGGATCTGTAATATAAAGGGCATGTCAGGTAAGGCTTAAAGTACCCAGACAGTCAGTCTAGTAAAATTGAAAAGTTTTGTTTTTCAGGATTCCTTACCCTTTTACTAAATGCACTATAATCACTTTTGTATGTGCTAACAACACTGACATTTTTAGAAATGCATTTAAAGTAGGTCTTTTGTGTTTTAAATTTTGACATTTTTTTCACCTATGTCACCTATATCTAACAAAGGATGTTTCTTTTCTGCATATAATTTACCTAAGGACTTTTATTATTTTATATCTACTCCTTATTTATTAGGTGCTATGTATATATAGATTAACAACAAGTTGCATGTGAAGACCTCAAGCTGATCTTCACTATAGCTACTAGGAATCTTCAGATGTTATCTGACATAATATACAATGTTAACTAACAAAACCAACAATTATACGTTCCTGATTAAGATATGAAAAAAAAATCATGAATAGAATGCTGTTGCCAAGGGAATAGAAAAAGCTGCCAATGAAGCTGGGAGCAATATATTTCCAATGGAAATAAAAGCTAGTTTCTCAGGGCCACCTAATCTATGTAATAGACAAACTGTTCACAAAAATTAGTTTACCTTTTTCTTGCTTCTGGATTTTCTGTCTTAGAGCTGGATACTGGAATTCTGGTGCATTATCCTATGTGTTCCTAAACCAAATGCTTATTCTGACAGTGCAGTATGACCTTATTTGTCAGGGTATTTGCCACACATCTTTATCTGTTGCCATGCATCCTGTGCCTTGGCAGAAAGAATTGGTAAAGCAGCTAAAGCAGCCCTAGTACTTCTTTTTATAGCTGAAAGAGACAAATAGCTGTATTGGGAAACTGAACTAAGCATTAATTGTGGCTTAGTTTTCGTTCTGTAGGGAGAGGTGTAAGGTAGCTTATGACAGTTAAGCTAGTGTATCCATTGCTCAATATTATTTCCAACAAAAGGCCAAGAAAAAAACAAAACTGATTGAAAGTGGTAATACTAGAAATGAAAATAGTAGCCTTTCTGGGGTTAGTCCTCATCTGTTTTTGTCTTTATCTCATCAAGATTGCAGCTGGTAAAACATACAATGTAGCCAACATGCATGATGAAAAAAATGAGGATAAAAAGTCAGTCTTTCTCCTCCAGAAGCCATTTCATTGTTTTATAGGGTTAAGTATCTCCAGGAAGACCAAGAGCTTCTTACAGCACTGAAATCTTTGTACTTCGATGGGAAGTAAGAGATCCAAATTTCAAAATAAAGTTGGAGAAATACCGGTCTTTTTGGTATACTGGTTTGAGATCTACTATGTTGATGTGCATTCTATGATCCTTAATTTTTCTTTCTTATTACTTGGAGAAAAGGATAAATTTATCTACCTTATTCCAAGTGACATAAAAACAAATCTCAATACTTCAGAGTTGTTTATGTAATAGGATTCTTATCCTCAATCAGCTGGGTAGTTTTCTCAAGTTGTTTTTTATATTTGCTAACCTCTTGGATTGCTCATCACATTTTAGAAAAGGTTTATTTTCCAAATATTTTTCTTCCTAGGATTAAAATAATAGGAAATCTAAACTGACAAACAAGAAAAGGGCAAAGACTGCTTCCTGGCAAACTGGTCTGGCACTACATTTTTTCAAAAAGGCTTGACAAGAAGCATTCTCTAGTACAGTAAACAATGCAAAGTTCTATCCATTTTCAGATACATGGCTGCAATAAGAGAAAAGAGAACAAAGAGAAACTTTAGAAACCTGACAAGTAAAAATTAAAGTAGTAGCAGAGAAAATTCCTTTATTAAACCCTTATCACTTCCAACTGGCAAGGAGTTGTAATCCTAATGAGAAAACAGGATTTAAAAGTAATGAAGCTTCTTGGTTTCAGCTGTTTACTTTAAAAAGGTCTCATTCTGTGGAGTGCTTGTTTGTAGTTCCAAGTATTAACAAGAACAGTTTTTGTCACTTTTGGGCCAGTATCATTATTTTAAAAGATAAACTTTAAATGCTTTTAGCTTTAGAGAGTAAGATTGTCTCAGTTCCTATATTATGTCTGTTTCTAAATCTTTATATTAAGATAGATAACAGAAGGTAAATAAGCATGCTTTAAACCTACTATTTTCTGTATTTAAAAGATGTATTTGCTTCTGTGGAAATGCTGACATATTGGCATTAGTAGCTATCATATAATTAAAATAATGCCCTAAAACTAATAAATGAATTTACTTAGACACTCAGAATGATTTGTTGTGATTTGAACAGATATATTTAAAGATAACTGATATTTTATCTCCCTTACTATGGAAATGTGCTAATATATATATTTTTAAATTCCTTCATGTCTTCAGCCAACCACATGGATAATTTATCTGTTATAAAGCTAGAAGTTTCAGTGACACTATATTGAAACTATCAGCTTCTGAAAAACAAGAAAACCCAGCTGAGGATATGATTTAAAAATAAAAATAAAAATATTTATCTCTTTTATCACTTTATGTTAACTTAAGTGTATGTTGTTTATATTGACCTTACTCAAGTTTTTGACACAGTCTTCCATAGCATTCTCATAGACCTAGAAGATATACAGGTGCTATAAATGAACAAAAAGGTGGAATGAAAACTGACTACTGCTGTGTTCAAAGGGTTCTGAACAGCATCATGAATTCCAGATAAAAGACAGACAGTAGTCAGATATGCCAGAATAATATATCATGGAAGGAGTCATTCACTTCACTCATAAGAGAGAAACAGCAGTATTTTTTTATTGATATAATACAATAATTTAATCATTTTTGATTGTAAATAAGACCGTGACTTAACAATATTTGAAGGTACTTTTGATTATTTACCACATAGAGGATAGGGTTCAACACACATATCCAGGAGAGTCTCCCTTAGAGTCATAACGTTCAGAGTGGAACCCCTTGCATTCTAAACTCCTTCTCAGAGAGGAGCCTAGTTGTGGCTGGATCCAAACTTAGTACCAGACACTTGGTCAACAGTTTATGTCTAAAGGTTGAGGAGACACTCCTCATAAGTCATGAGGTTCAGACTGGACCCCCTTGCTTTATGTGAAATAAAGGTAACAAAGATGGGTGGGTGTGTTGCAGGGGGAGCACAACATCACACTGCACTGGGGCCAGTACTGTTTAAAATCATTAATGACCTGGATGGTGGGATGAAGTACATCCTCAACAGGTTTGCAGATGGAAAACAAAAAGTCAAAAGCAAAAAAAAAAAAAAAAAAAAAAAAGGAAAAAGGCTGATAAACCAGAAGGTTGTGCTGCCATTCAGACAGATCTAGACAGGCTGGAGAAATGGGCTGAAAAAAAAAAAAAAAAAGATCCAAACATATCATGGGCTGCAGGCTGCATGACAAGAAACATGGCATTGAAGAAGCATGGCACTGGGGCAATCCCAAACACAACTGCAGGCTAGGTGGAGAATGGATTGAGAGCAGCCCTGATGACAAGGACCTGGGGGTGTTGGTTGACGACAAGCTCAGCATGAGCCAGCAATGTGCGCTTGCAGCTCAGAAAGCCAAATATATCCTGGGCTGCATCAAAACTAGCATGGCCAGTAGGTCAAGGGGGGTGATTCTCTCCAACTGCTCTGCTCTCATAAGGTGCCACTGGGAGTACTGCACTCAGCTCTGCAGCCCCCAGCACAAGTAGGACATGGAAGTATTAGAACAAGTCCTGAGGAGGGCCACAAAGATGATCAAGGGTCTGGAGCACCTCTCTTATGAAGACAGGCTGAAAAAGTTGGGATTGTTCAGCCTGGAGAAAGGAAGGCTTCAGGGAGACTTTATAACAGTCTTCCAATACCTAAAAGGGGCCTACAGGAAAGCTGGGGAAGGACTCTGTCAGGGAATGTAGTGATAAGACAAGGAGTAAAGCTTTTTTTAACTGAAAGAGGGGAGATTTAGATTAGATATAAGGAGGAAATTCTTTACTCAAAGGGTGGTGAGGCACAGGAACAGGTTGCCCAGAGAAGCTGAGGATCCCCATCCTTGGCAGTGTTGGTGAATGGGTTTTTGAGCAAACTAGTCTCGTGGAAGGTGTCCCTTCCCATGGCAGAGGGGGTTGGAACTAGATGATCTTTAAGGTTTCTTCCAATCCAAACCACTCTATGATTCTATAGTTCTGTGAAAACATGAATGTGCTGTTCTGGATGAATGACCAGTTAACAGAAAGTTCCATCATAAATGATGGGTGTTATTAAGTACAGTAGGTCACATTTACTTAGTGTATGATTCTATGATACTTTAATTGGATCTACCACAAACTATTAAGAAACTATATTAAGAAAGACGTATTTCAGGAAAAAAAAAAAAAAAATTCTTGTCTGTTCATCATGTCTAACATTAAGCGTGAGTGAATCTGTAGCATATGGGACTGCACAACTGACCATGAAATGACTGTAATTCATTTCAGTTTTCTCCTCTTCAAGTACATGTATATGCAAGTCAAAGAAGAAATGCTTTATTTTCATTTTTTTCTCTTAAGTGTGTGGTGGTTTTACTTGGGTGGGTGGCCAAGCTCCACCACAACCGCTCTCTCACTCCCCCTCCTCAAAGAGGTGGGGGGAGAAAATACTATAAGGGCTCAAGGGTTGAGATAAGGACGAGGAGATCGTGCTGTAATTATCGTGACGGGCAAAACAGACTCAGCATAGGGAGATAGTAAGATGTATTACTTATTACTAACAAGCTAGAGAAGTGAGAAACAAAGGAAAGAAACCAAAAGCACCTTCCCCCCCATCCACCCTCTTCCACCTCCTCCCCCCCCGAGCGGCACAGGGGAATGGGGGAATGGGGGTTATAGTCAGTCTATAGTGCTTCTTCTCTGCCGCTCCTTCTCGATCACTCTCATCCCCTGTGCTGTGGGGTCCCTCCCATGGGATACAGTCCTTGCTGAACTGATCGGGCGTGGGCTTCCCACAGGCAGCAGCTCTTCAAGAACTGCTCCAGATATGGGTCCGTACCACGGGGTCCATCCCTCGGGAGCACACTGCTCCAACCTGGGTCCCCCACGGGCAGCAGCTCCTGCCAGGTCACCTGCTCCTGCGTGGTCTCCTCTCCACGGGCTGCAGGTCCGGCCCGGAATCTGCTCCAGCAGGGGTCTTCCACAGGCCGCAGTCTCCGTCGGTGCAGGTCCACCTGCTCCACCGTGGTCTCCTCCACGGGCTGCAGTGTGGAACCCTGCTCCACCGTGGTACTCCATGGGCTGCAGAGGGACATCCTGCTTCACCATGGTCCTCACCACAGGCTGCAGGGGACTTCTGCTCCGGCGCCTGGAACACCTCTCCCCCTCCTTCTTCACTGACCTTGGTGTCTGCAAGGCTGTTCCTCACTCCTCTCAATCTCCCAGCTGCTGTGTGGCACAGTGTTTTTTTTCCCTGTCTTAAATATGCTCTCACAGAGGTGCAAAACAACATCACTTATTGGCTCAGTTCTGGTCAGCAGTGGGGCCCTTACCAAACATGGGGAAGCTTCTAGATCCTTTTCAGAGAAGCCACCCCTATGCCCCCCTGCTACCAAAACCTTGCCACATAAACCCACTACAAAGTGTTACAGAGGTTTCCTGATTAACATGGTAACTGTCTGTCACTGAAATAAATTAGTTACAGAAACTTGCTTGTGTAGACAGATAAGCAAGCTAAAAAAAGTTACTTTTCAGAAGCTATCTACTGCCAGCTTTCTCTTGATAGGTTGAAAGTGACTGAGGATGAAAAACTTACCAGAAAAGATAGTCTCTCAAGTTCTTTGGTTAGAATACAGGACCCATCCTACATAATTCTTAACCCTAAGAACTTTAAAAAATGTATAATTTTTTTATTGTTATCCGCTTTTCACCTGTTCCATTCCTTCTTCCTCAGCTAAACCTTACAGGTGTTCCAAACAAACCACATCAATCTCTTCCATTACATTTTTTAAAATAAAATAAAATAATATTAATAATAAGAAAGTGAAATTAAAATTAATTAAAATTAATTAAAATAAATAAAATATTTAAATTAAATTAAATTAAATTAAATATCTAGATGGGCAGGGCTCAGAGACAAAAGAAGGTGACCCTTTCTGAAGAAAGAGCATTAAGGATTTCCTTGAATCACTACATACACTTAGACAGTCTCACAGAGTAGTCTACCAGAAGAGCTCTTTCAAGGCAAAAATTTTCAGAAAGATATTTCCACCCATTCGGATGCCCTTCTGGACTGATCAAGTAAATTATTTAGAAAGATTATTACTAAAAATGTTTTTTTTTTTTTTTTTTTTTTTTTTTTCAGAATATTTTAAGTTATCAGATGAAATTATCTCTTCAATTCCCAATGTTTCTTTTTGCAAGTATGTTTTCAGATCAGATGCACAACATAATTTAGGGTTTAGGAAAGTCCCCAAGTAGTTTTAGCTATAAATGAAAAATCAATCACTTCCTAAAGGTTGTAATTGTCTAAATGTGTCGTCGCTCTTTTTTAACCCAAAGTATTTCACTTGTATGCTTTTCAGAGGTTCTTCACAAATTAAATAAGAACTTCTGAAGGAACAAGGAACTGCAGAATGAAACTGGAAAGGACAGCTAGCAAAGGCAAGGACTGGGAAATCAAACATTAGTTTAGCCAAGTGATAAAATATACATGAAGCATATCCTAAAGCTGTAAAACATTCTTTGTACCAAGGGATTAAGGATGTTTTTAAAATTAGTTAGCAAAACAGAATTGTGGGTGTGGTAACAAACAATAAGAAAGAGATTAAATCATAAATCAATATCCTATTTTTCAAAGAATTCACAGAAATTCACCCAACTACTTTGGAAACAGATTCCATACATAGTACCAAGAGGTTTCAAAATAACCTGTAAACTGTATAAATCCATTTAATAAATTCAGTTCTGATAAAAAAAGAGACGTGCTTCTTTGTAAATCTTTCAAGACACTTAAATGCAGACATTTAGATAAACCACCAGCTGTTCCTTCTATTTGCTGACATATACAGATCATTGCAGAATTATTAAACAAACTGTTGAAAAATCCTCTTACACCTGGAACCCTTTGATTGGTAGCTTATTTCTATTGTGTTTGAAGAATGCTGGGAATGTGGAAGGGAATATTGTGGAGGTCTTGCTCTCCTTCCACTAACTTACGACTGCTTTTCATAAATTCATAAATTGCTCACTTTCCTAAGCAATATATTTACCTTCTATTTCCAATTTATGAAACTAGGACTTATTTGCTACAGTTGTGGCCTATCAAATTATTATAGAATTTCCAAGGGAGATAGACGTGTTAATGGATGAGATGTGGGAGAGCTAGATTTTCTTCTCTGCTGATTAAGAATCTGATCCAAAACCTATTTTGCATGGGATGTTGGATGATTGACTTCAATGCTTTTTGGATCTTACTTTGATTTTTTTTTTATTCCTCCAGTCCTCATCTGCTTATTTATTTTTTAACTGATTCCTGTCTTGTTCACTTAGGGGTCAAGCTGTCTAGAGATTTTTTTCTACCAGGGTGTATAGTCTCATTATGTGTCTATATAGTGTCTGTGACAACTAAATGTGAGATCGGAGTTCTAGGCATTAAAAACTATCACAAAAGTCAATTGTAAAAAGTTATTTTATTTATCTGTATGTCAGTTAATACAGCAACATTAATCAGGGGTTCTTACCTCGGAATGCAATTATAATGTACTGTATTTACTTGTGGACTTGAGTGTGTGTAAAAACTTATAAAATTTGAGATTTTGACATTATTATTGTTTTTCAGTTTGGATTACAGCACTATATAGAGGTTCCAGCTAAAGAAGCTTTATTATACTAGGAACAACACAAACAAGAAAGGATGTGGTGTTATTATTCAGAACACTGTATAGTTGATTAACATAAGATGAACAAAAATTAAAAAAATCAAATTCTCAGAGAAAAACCTAAACATGACATTTTACACAACGGGATAATGGGAAAGCCAAAAAAATAATCCTGTCTGCTAGAACATACTCTGTCTCATTTTCTATTTTTGTTTTCAGGTCAAATATTATTAATGTTATGTGGGCTACTGTAAACTTTCATTATGTTCAAGCTAGTGTTAATAATAATGTATTTTCTTTTGTATCAGCAAAACAGCATCTGTTAAGTTATTCAAATATGAATAATGTTTTTCTTTTGACTATAGAAAAATTTGGATAACTGAAAAAAATGTTGTATTGGCTCATTTAAGCCTCATTTAAGTCTCTTTAAGAAGAGTGTTCAGATTCAAAAATTAACCCAGACATTTTCAAGTCATCATGAGAAACATTTAATGTTGTCAGTTTCCCACATGTGTAATAAGAACTTTAATCATGCTTTCTAATTTGAGGTGCAGTCTTAAATTTCAGAGTTTAGAGCTTCGAAACTTTAGACTCCACCAGCTTTCCTCTCACTTTTGGCAGGTTATTAGAAGAGTAAATCTTAAGAGACAAGTTTCACTCCATTGCCCCTGATATAAGTTTCAGAACTGACATGCAACCCTTATTCTAAACATCTCAAAACACCCTATGGACACAATGGACCACATTTTTTTTAAATTTGACTTGGAGTGTCTCAAATAACTGTAAGATCCATTGTCAGTCATGGTACTCTGTTATCTGCTTTGTATTTTAACTACAAAAAGCTATCAGTCTGTACTTGGAATGAGTATAAACTGTCTTGACTTTCTTGTCTATGCTTGGTGTGCTTAGAAATATAGAATTTCACCAGAATTTTTGTCTTGTACATCACTGTCTAACATCAGACACAATTCTTTGTGTTTATTTAGTCCCTCACGTTATCCTTCAAAAATCTGAAACAAATGTTACATTTTACAAGAAACTGAACACTTAAAATGATCCCTTTTCTCAATTCCACGAAGTCATATAAAAACACGGGTTGAAAGGGATCTCTCGAGGTCAGGTAGTCCAAATGTCTGCTCAGAGCAGAACCAAGTCAGAAAAAGTTGTCTGGGGACCTGGGCAGTCAAATTTTGAGTCCCTCCAAAGAGTGGGTTGCCTCACTGGGCAACCAGCTACAGGCTTTGACCAAATTTACAACACATTTTTTTGCTCAGTTCGTGACTTGTTGCATCATTTTGTCATACACACATGAAAAAATAAAATAAATTAATTAATAATGATAATAATAAAGTAGGTTTAAATGCTGGATATAGAATTAGTTATTCGTTCTTGCAATTAAGTACCCAAATGATGTAACGACCTAAGTTCAGGTACCCAAATCACTTACAAGGACAAATCAAAGAATCAAAGCCTTTTTTTTTTTTTTTTTTTTTTTTTTCAAAACCTGCAAAAAATGTCCAGAAAAGGTGTAAAACTATCATTTTTATTTGGATGGTTTCACTGTCCCTGTGCTCTGTGCATAGATTAATCAAGTGTACAAAGTGTGAGTTACTGGAGAATCAACATTTATTTGTTTCTTTTTCCTTTCCAGTTCATGGATAGATGATAAAGGAAGTTATTCAATTCTTATCCTCTATATAAAGATGATAAAGGAAGTTATTCTATTCTTATCCCCTATACAAATATATATATCTTTCTTGAAGCAAAAAGTTATGTCTTTTCTTGTGAGCCCTTCTACTGCTTTTTTGATTCTTTCATAATTTATATTATCCTCTTCCCTCCCAGGAATCTTTGTCCCTTCTCCATCAGGAGTGTTTCAGTAGAGAACTTCCCCTTACAGTGTTATTTATTAATAATTCTAGTTTGACTAAAAGAATAAATAACAACAAACTTGTGAATTTATGAACACTGTTATAGACACCTGTTATATTTATAGAAATAGAAAAATATAGGGGTTTTAATTTTTTAAAAATATATATAATCTACCCATATTCTAACATCCAAAGTATTTATTTTTGACATATGTTATTCCCCTTCTGTTTTAGTTTTGAGTACTGTACTTACATAGATTGCCCTATGGAATCCATCTTTTCCACTGTACTGTCTCTCTCCGTGTGGTCTTCTGTTGAACCACTTCTGTTGTAGGGAACAAAACATACTTTCTCCAGTCGTTTTGAACATATTTAATTTCCAGTATTTTTCACACTGCCCTTTCTTTTGGCTTCCCCATTTCTATGATATTCTTTCTAAAATAAATAACCAGATTTTCTCAAGGCATACTTCAACTTGCAAATTATTTGAGTGCTGTATTTCCTATAATTTGCATTCAGTGTATGATCTGTATTATTTTTTATTTAATATTTGAAACATTTCAGATTTTGCCCACCTCAAATCTTTTTCATCTGCTAAGAATTTTAAAGCACCTGGTTATTAAATTGTTTTTTCACTTTGTCAGTTCCTACTCTCTGTTTTGTCTTCTGAACCTTGAGTTAGATGAACCATTTTTCATTTCATTGCCCAGTTAGTATTTCACCGTCCTTTATAATAGTCAGCTCCCACTCTGAAGTGTATTTACTTCATATTCCTTCTGTCAGTTAATTTTTCTTCACCAGCATCTTTCTTTCTTCCATTCTGGTGAGAATATAAAGGTCTGCATTAAAAAAATACAATGATTCTAGATTTGTGTATCATGACAGATCAAAATCTATCGCCTTTATCATAGTACTTCCTTGCGGTTATGTTGTAATCATCATCTGATTTAATGTACAACAAAATGGTTTTAGTGTCTGTTTCATCTTGGCCCTTTACTAATTACTACCATCTGATCCACTATTACTGATCACTACAATTAAAATGAATATAATTGGTCACCTTTTCAAATTACAATAATAGTTTAAAATGTTGAATACCACATGAGAGAAGCTGGTGAAGGGCTCTGGAGAACAAGTCTTATGAAGAGTGGCTTAGGGAGCTAGGATTGTTCAGCCTGGAAAAGGGGAAGCTCAGGGGTGACCTTATCACACTCTATGGATACCTTAAAGGAGGCTGTAGAGAGGTGGG
Organism: Oxyura jamaicensis; assembly: GCF_011077185.1. NCBI lineage: Eukaryota > Metazoa > Chordata > Aves > Anseriformes > Anatidae > Oxyura > Oxyura jamaicensis. Next base: position 142,805,435 of record NC_048894.1, read on the forward strand.
GGTTGGTCTATTCTCCCACATGCCTGGTGACAGGAGGAGGGGGAATGGGCTAAAGTTGCGCGAGGGGAGGTTTAGATTGGATGTTAGGAAGAACTTCTTTACTGAAAGGGTTGTTAGTCACTGGAATAGGCTGCCCAGGGAAGTGGTTGAGTCACCATCCCTGGAGGTCTTTAAAAGACATTTAGATGTAGAGCTTAGTGATATGGTTTAGTGGAGGACTTGTTAGTGTTAAGTCAGAGGTTGGACTAGGTGATCTTGGAGATCTCTTCCAACCTACATGATTCTATGATTGTGTGAGACTTTTGAATTTTTTTGACTTTGTTAGTATTTGATTTATGTCATTTCACAGTCTTTTGAATTCTCGCTTGTGTGTTAACATTTACCCAAACACAGAGTCTTAGACTGATCTCAGTGGAAAATTAAACCTTTTTACACTATGAATAACAAACATATTATCTTAATCTGAAAATGTGAAACAGACTACTGAATTTCAAGTGTTGTTGTGAAGGTTTATTTTTATTCATGGAGTTGAATATTGCCAAATCTATTTATTTGAATAATGTTACAATACTTTTTATTGTTTATTTTATAAATCAACTGAATCCATAGATAATATCAGATCTGATTTGAACTTTGGATGATTTGGTGGCTGAGACAGACGTAAACTGCCTATGTGCATCTCTGTGATAATCTAGAAATTAAGCTAGTGTCTCTACAGATAGTGAGTCATTTTAGGATTGTTTGTTTGTTTGTTTTAACTCTAGAAGTAGAAAAGTAAAATTCTGTAATATATGTGTAAAATTGGTGCTTTTGTCCAAGGAATCATATAATGAAAAAGCTTGAACAGATTTGAATAGAATTTTCTTTAAACATTATTATTTGTTTGTAATTGCATTTTCATAACTGTATTTCAGACTCTCCTCATTTTATTAGGATTCTTCATCAATATCCTGAATTTGTCTGTACACTCTTGTCTGTACACCTGTCTATTTTGTTAGACTTCCATTACACTTGCTACTTAAAACACTTTAGCAATGAAACAGGGCACATGTTGCACTTACCGAGTCTGTCCTTGTTTAATAAAATACAATTTCCAATACAAAATGAGTTAATAATGACAGAACAACACAAAACCAGTGTCTACTGTTCAGAAAATATGTTCTCACCACCCAGATTGAATCTGTAAGAGCATTACTTGGGAGAAATTTCCAATCAATTAAAATTATCAAAACTCTATTAACTCCTACCTTTGTCCTTCCTGTGGCTGTTTTTTGTTAATCAGAAACGTTTCTGTTACTCATTGCTTCTTATTATTTTTGCAGAGATTTAATCAAAATGAAAGATGTAAAGTTAAAACAGGGCAAATACTTAAAAGTAATGTGAATCACAGTCAGTAATGAGTGACTTGTACACTTTAAATATTATTTAGAAATTTGGGTAGGACAAAGTTGATGTTCTCGATAGTATACAATCAGAATCAAATAGTAGAAAGCAGTTAAAAAAAAAAAAAACAAACACATACATGGATTTGATTTTGGAAAAAGAGTTTGTTTTAAGTATACTGCAGAAAAAAATGGGTAAATAAAAATTCCCACCTCACACTCTTTTCACTTTCTTGTGCACATCAAACACGTGACTGAGCAACTTGTATGAGAGGATATTAACTACCTGGAAAGATTAGAAAGGAAAGAAGGGAAATGGGACATAACATTTGCTGCAGATCTAAGAGGCAATAACCTCTCAACAGACAGTAGCAGTAATTATTCATTCTGCATGATGAATGGTGTTGAACAGCTATGTTCAAGTTGGCCTAAATGCCTGTTTAGTTCATGACTTTGGGATTTATCTGTCATAACCATTCCTTAGGAGAGGAGAGTTGGTGAGTGGTGTTGGATTGTTGCAGGCTGAGGACAGTTCTGTTTTCATCACTGCGGGCACTAGTCCAGTTCTATCACTGCACTTCATTCAGTTCCATCAAAATTCATTCTTCACTAATCTGGGTGACTCTAACTGTAATACCATTTATATGGCATATAGCAACCATAAGTGATAGCACACAGGAGGTGTGAAGTGCTGATAAATGCAAAGAATTGGAAATAATCAAGCAAGAATTCTATTTCTTTTTCATAGTCCTTTTTGAGTTTGTGCAGGATACTTATTTGTATTATGAGAAGGTATTGTATTATGATACTTATTTGAATTATGAGAAGGTCAGATGAGCAAGATTTTTTTTTTTTTTAAATACATTTTTATGACAGTTCATAATTAGTTACAGTGGAAATTCATGCCAAAGCATGATTTGCAGATTTTCTAAAATCTGTAGATTTTCTAAATGTGGTGTGGTAATAGCTGGACCATATATTTTCCCACAGCAAGCCACCCCACTGTCAAAGTAAAACCATTGTACTATGTTTTTGAAATTACCAGTTTCTTTTTCATTAAGCAGTTTAAAGATAATTAAAAAGGTGTCATATTTTAGATGTCATAAATGACTCCCTGTAAATATGTATTTTCTTATTTATTTTAATTACCGTATTTTAAAGGCTTTTAACTCTAATATAGTTAAAAGGCAAAACCAAACCAAACCAAAGAATAGAAGGGCAATATGTACCTATAGAATCATGGAATGGCTTGGGTTGGAAATGACCTTTAAAGATTATCTTATTCCAACCTTCCTGCTGTAGATAGGGATGACACCCACTATCTCATTTTGCTCAAAACCCCATCTAAAATGACCTTGAGCACTTCCAGGAATGGGGCATCCAAAACTTTTCTGGACAACGGGAGGGGGGGGGGGGGAGGGGATTTGAATAATTTATAAGGTCCCTTCCAACCCAATCCATTCTATGACTTTATTATATTGAATAAAGCCATTCTATGACTTTATTATTTTGTGATATTATATATGGTATAGAATAATTGAATACTGATATATTAATATCTTCTCTAGACCTCTTTATCAAACACTTTTGAAATATGTATGTTTTGTTCTGTCCTTAATGTAGGCACAAAAGTGCCAAAGTCTAATAAAATTTGATTAAACTTTGATTAAGTTAATTGTATTGGGCTTTCAAATATTATCCTGGATAAAAAGACTGGATATATTATCTTTAGCGGTGTCTAGACATTTAAATGTTTGTTTAAAATTACTGTAAAGAAAAAAAAAAAAAAGCCAAATTGAATAACTGTAGTTTCATTCTCTGTGTGGAAAAAAGAAAATAATATATAAAAAAAAGTTAAATATAGAGTTCTTTTGTTAAAACCCTTTAAAAAATATTAAGTCTAAAGCATTTATTTGGTACGATACAAACCTCCTCAATCCTGTTCAGTGACACCATAAGAAACATCAAGAAGACAAGTAAAAAACTGGAACTAATATCTTGTTTTTCATAAAGTCATAAAGTTCCTTCCTTTCTGTTAAAAGCACTGAATTATTACTGCTCTGTTAGTAAGATCAGTTGGGTCATTAAATTGTTGTCCATAAGTTCATGCCCAGTACGCTGCACCAATAAGTTCACAGAGTCAGAATCCACACAAAAGTATTTTAATTAAATAATTAATTATATTCTCCAGAGTCAGGTGCTTGGTGATCTTTCACAAAGCAAGCACACTTCTGACTTGAATCACCATTATTTATACACAGCAAGCTTGTGAAAAACACCTCTTTGGCTACATTTTGGCTATTACAGCTCACCTAACTTATCTCTACTGAGTTTGCACATTACAGAGGATCAGCTGAGGGGTCAAATCCCACATTAGCATACATTAGCATTTTGGTGGGTGTGATTTTTAATATGTTAATGACCTTTAATGAGCAAAAAGCTACTATAGGTTGGTCTGGAGCTGTTTTTGTTCTCTCCCTCTCTCTCTTTTTTTTTTTTTTTATCATCTTTTATCCCTTATGTTCCTTGCTTCTGCTAGCTCAAGGCTACCCGTCTCTCTGTTTCCGTAGTTTTTCAGCTAAAAGACTACACAAGCTACAGACCTTCTTATTTTCTTCAAGTTTTTTTTTTTTTTTTTTTTTTTTTTTTTTTTCCCAGCTTTGGGACTACACCTTTCCTAGAACAGAACGGAAAAGGTCATCTCTATTTCCAACTTCCCAATCTTTTTCATGAATAAAAGTCAGAACATTTCTTGTATATCTGTTATTTTTTATTATTATTATTATTCAAGAGTTTTTTAAATTTTGAATGAAGTTTGATTTATAACATTATGTATGAATAAGAATGGTCATAACAATGTGTGTATAGTTCTGTGCATGAAAATTATTCAGAAAACAAATAAAAGTATCACACATAGTACAAATAAGTTTTAACACCAGGTGTGTGCCTACCTAGAAATTATTACTTAATATAACTGTATCACTGGAAATTTAAGTTTCTTGTTGGGATATTGAAAATTAGATCACATTTCATCCTCTCTAAAATATGAATTTTAGAGAGGATGAAATGTGATCTAATCTACCCATCTACATAGATGGGTAATTTTATGTAACCACAATTGAAAGTGTGTCTTAGAAGCTCTATTTCAGTAATCAGTTCCTGCCTGTGACTGATTTTGAACATAATTACCAAGAAAAAAATATCTCTGCCTCTGTGTCCAGGACTTGAGTGCTATGTTCATATGGTAATATGGAATGTACTGTAGAGATATTAGGATTCAATGTAAATGAATCTAAATAGGTAAAAATAAATAAATAAATAGATAACTGTTGTATTTAGTTGTGAGAGTTATCTCAGTTCATACCTACTACACTGACACATCTAGAATAATTCTTATACTGAACTAACTACTTAGAGTTATTTCAGGTATGCTTAACTTAGAAAGTATAGTGTGTGCATATACTCATTCCATTACCTTTAAGTTAAGATTCTTAATGAGAATTTTCAGTTGAGGAGAATGCCTAGAGAGTGTACAGAGCTGCTGCTGGAAACTGAAACTGTCAAAAGTAAAATCTGATTTACAAAATTAGGAGGAAGGGCAATAGGGGATGTGGCTAACAAAGTACAATTCATCTGCAGCCTCGGGCATCCTGTGTCATCTATTTTCTGCCTGATTCATTTGCCTGAAAATATTAGTTCTGTGTTCTTTCCTTGCTAAAACTCTAGCATATATTCAGATGTTGTAAGAGTAGCATATATTTATAGCATATATTTAGATGTTGTAAGAGTAATTCATTTTGGTTACAGAAGAAGGACCATCATCCTTAAATGTATAATTTTGCATTGCAGGGGACTGCAAGTTGTTGTCTGTGTCACATTTTACTCATATGTGTCTCAGGTACTAAAGGAAAAGTTGAACAATAATTGAGTATTTATTATTATTATTATTATTATTATTATTTTTTCAGGTAAGAGAGATATGTGCTCTCCTTATCTCCTTTGCTTTCTTTCTCCATTCTTTTGCACTATTTCCTTTCCTCCCAACTCTTTCACAAACTATTCAGAATATTTTCTCATCTGGTTATTATATTGTCCTTACAAGGAGAAGACTATCCAAAGAACATGATTGGATGAATTGATCACAATGGTTTAGGATGATATTTTGAAAACACATTTATCAAATGTAATTTCTAGACCATGTTCCCTAAAAGGGAAGCATTAAAAATGTCAAACTGGAATTTTGTAACTGGCTGTCCTTTACTAATAATTCTTGTGTGTGAGAAAAGAGAATTTTACAGCAAGGAGATATTGAAACGGATACATTATGTTTCTTAGGGCTCAAAGATTCCATCCTATTTAGTGACTTCTGAAGCAAAAAAAAAAATGTTTATTTTGTATAACTCAGCCTAGCACTGTAATACCAAAAGACATAATATAGTTGACAGAGTAATAATGGGTTTTAATATGATCTTTCTTCAATCTTCTGCTTTCACACAGAAAGGACTCAGTTAAGTTCTCTGTATATATTCATGTACTTTTAACATGGGGGGTAATTTTTTTGTGCAGTAAAATGCTCATAGGAGTATATTCCTTCTTGCTCATTAACTTTATTACATCAAAATCAAAAGAAATATTGAATATCAAGAAAGATCAGATGATATTTTTAAGTCTCTTTGTTAACAAGTATTAAATATTTTTGAGTATTGCCTACTTAATAATTCTGAAACTTTATACTTTATGTTGTTAAATTAAAAACAAACAAACCATTCTTACCACAAATATTTGAGAAGTTCTCACTGCTCATCTTTGAAATCTTTGGGCTTGTTTATGAATTCTTTGCTTGTGGCCTTGGAGCTTTCTATCACTCCTCTTCCAAAATATTGCAAAGAATTATAGTTCCACAATACTGACTTACAATGGTTGTGGCATTTGTGACAGAGGTGATTCAGTCTAAGTTTCAACCATGCTAACATAAATTTGTTTTCTTTAAGAAAATGAAATAAAATCTTGTTTCTGCCATTATAAAACATGGCTGACTGCAAGTTCATGCCATACTCATCTGCTTTATTCTGAACTGTTACAGTATTTCAATGAATTTGCTGTTGAACTCTCTTCAGATCATTTCAGATAGCTTGAATAAACTGACTGCATTCTTAGTCTATGTGGGAATAAATGCTCACATAAAAAACAAAACAAAACAAAACAACAACAACAAAAAAAACCAGCAAGTTTAGGGGATATCTACACATCCTCCACATTAATTTGTGCATCATGAGAAGACAAACGGTCTTGATGCTAAATGAAAATTTTCATTCATTCTTTCTACAACCTTGATCTATACTTTTTAAACAAATATATATATAACATATATATATATATTATTTTATCTTATGGCTAACCTAACTCTTAATGGATTTACTCCAAAAAAAATATTTCCATTAGTCCCTATTAATATCCAAATACTCACTGATATTTAATGCACTGAGCAGCAGCATTCAATGCACAATGCAGCCCATGAGCACTAGACAAAACAGAGAAAAATTAATAAACAGTGATGTCTAAGTCCATGTCTGCAATTTGTTTAGAATAGTAGTTCAAAACCAGTTTACTGATTGTTCTCAGTTATTGTACTTCAGATTGAATCATGGAAAAGGCTTGGAGATCACAAAATATGTTCCTCTTGTATGAAACTAAATCAAATGATGCATCTCAGAAGGACACCTAATGCACTGTTGACATTACTGAACTTTCATCTCTTAGGATCAGACAAGCTAAGCTGCAGACCCCCCCCCTCCCCCCTAAAATGCAGATGTTGAACACTGGATATTCAGCACCATCTGTCTTTCTCTGCAGATCTTTATCTCCAGGGCCAAGCTAAATTCTAATATAGACATATTCTAAGATTTTTTTCTTCTCCCTCAGTTCCTTTGGCCCAGTCCCTTAACATCTGTTTCATCATTCCACATATTAGATAGAGGTACAGTCTCTGTGTGTTACGAAATTTTTAAACTGTATCCATTCATAAATAAATTTTTGGGCTCACTGATGGCTAAGAGGTTGTATGTGCTGCTCGCAGTATTTACATCTTGGAAGCACCTGTTAGTTGGTTAGTCCATCAACCCATGTAGTCCTACTGGCTAGTCCATCCAGTGTGTGTAACTCTTTGTTCACCAACCAAATATAAACAGTGTTCTTCACAGATAATCAGCACACACTGATGCTGATTTGAGGAGGATTAGCAGGAGAAGAAAGAAGCATCTGTGTTCTTTTCCAATAATGTTATGAAACTCATGCCACTGTTACCACTTCCAAAACTTGTCCTATCTGTGGCAATATAGGAAAAAGAAAGGGGTACTATGGAGCGCTAGAAGTTTAATGGGAAGTTGTCAGATATGTCAAGCAAGGCCAGTAGTATCTCATTTGCTCATTTGAGTGTGTATACTTTCCTTAGACTTTTTGTTATTCTGGACTCTATCTTCATTTATCTCATGTTTTGTTTAGTAGAGGGTCTATTTCGTTGTTGATTTTGTTGTAGTTGTTGTTTGTTTGTTTGTTTGATATAAAACAAAAGTACATTTAAACCTTGATTTTTTGTCGAGGAATGAAATTCTTGCTTTTGCATTCACAGGTATTTTATATTCACAGGTACTACAGAAATGCTGTTTATTATCTAATATACCTATTGTTATGTAATAATAACTAGTATTACATAATAACATGTAGTGGTTTTACCTTGCTAGGCAGCTGAACTCCATCCACCACAACTGCTCTCTCAGTCCCCCTTCTCAGAAGAGGAGGGGAAGAAGAAAAGGAAAGAAACAACTCATGGGTTGAGATAAAGATAATTAAAGGAAAAATATTTTTAAGGGAAAATTATTAGTAATTAAATAATTTAACTAAAGGTAAAACGGAAAGGGGAAAAACAAACAAGCAAACAAACAAGCCAAAAACAAAGACCATATGGAAGTGCAGAGGAAAGAAATTTCTCTCTACTTCCCACATCCTTGACGGCATCCTTGAAGTAGGGCCTCAACACACGTAGCCGTTGTTCAGAAGGGGAGGACAGACATTTTCACAATGAAGACCTCCCTTCCCTCCTCTCCCCCCCCCCCCCCTTCTTTTTTCCTTTTTCCACCTTTTATTGCTGAGTGTGACATCATGATACTGAATATCCCTTTGGTCTGGTCGTTTTAGAACACAACACTGGTGTGATACCACTGCTGTTCCAGCTACAGGCTACAGGTGCAGAACACAGCACTGTATGGGCTGCTGCAGGGAAAGTTAACTCCATCCCAGCCAGACTGAGTAAAATAACAAGTGTTAATAATAATAATAATAATACCTGCCCAAGAGAGAATTCTTAAACAGTAAACGCCCATTAAATCTTGAAAATTGTCTTATAGATCCATTGAGGATTCTGACAAAGAAAATGAGATATAATTACTTTAATAAGTGCTGATAACTCATTGCTACAATTACTGTTTTTAAAATACACAGCAAAAATCTATATTTGAATTCCTGTGTAGTGAAGGTATAAATATTTGTGACAACCCCAGACATTTTTTTTTTTTTTCAGTTTGCAGTTTGCTCCATATGATAAGATATACCAAAATATTGCTTTTTTTTTTTTTTTTTTTTTTTGTTGGGCCCCCCCCCCCTGGTTTTCCCCCAAACACTGGAAGAAATTGTTTAACATATTAATGACCTCCTTTAATATACCCATCAACATGGAAAAAGAGCAGTGAAGAAGTTAAAACTAAAGAAAGAACACAAGCAGAAAAAAAAAAAAAAATGAAGCATCTGACAGTAGTTAAAAGTGTATGTACTGAAAAATACTTTGCTCTGCATAGTAACCTAAACACATAATGGAGCTCTATACTCTGAACACAAAGTCAGGGTACCAAGCTAGTCCTATTTGTCATTTTAAACTCATTTTAGTCTCAGGTTAAATACTGTGTCTCTACATTTTATTTTATGCAAAGTATTAGGAGCATCCAATTGGTCTTTATACCAACACATATCTCAGGTTTTTTGGAAAAGCATACATGATTTCATCACTGGTTTGCTCAGTGGGCTGTGGGAGATGGTACAGAAATGCCAAGGGCACTGGGAGCCTTGGTATTAAAACTCCTTCAGCTCTTCCTGCATGACCATATAATTCTGCTGGATAAGGGAAAAATAAATAAAATAATACTCTGGATAAATAAAATAATTCTCATCATTCTCTCCAGAAATCTGAATCTACAGTTGTATCAGATCCATGAAAAGGTGAAAGACCTTTGGAGGATTTCACAGATAGGTGGACTTTTGTTTGGTACTCAATAACAACTACTTATCACAGAATCACACTATCACAGAATGGCTGAGGCTGGAAGGGTCCTCTCAAGATCATCTAGTCCACTCCCCCCCCCGCCCCCCCCCCCCCCGCTGAACAGGATCACCTAGAGCACATTGTTCAGGATGACATCCAGGTGGTGTTTGAATATCTTCTGAGAAGGAAAGTCAACATTGTTTTCTATTATGCTTCCATGGGAGTAAGCTGACTTCCATCTTCTCACCTTCTTCACATAATCAGCAGGACTGGGATCTTCTGTAGTGAATGAAGCATTCTAACTTTCTGTGTTATCCTGCTGAGAAGAATTGAAATGGAAAAGAACTGTGAATTTTCTATCTGAAGTTGGTATTTATCATTTTGTGTTCTGATGCACAGATAAAAAACTTTTTCTATATTTTCTCTTTGTATTCATATTTCTTCTGCACCATAAAAAGTGGTTTTGAAAAACAAACAAACAAACAAAAGCTGTTGTGATATTGTTCTTTTTTAAATATTTATATATATATTTGTAAAAATACTGATATTTCATGGAGTTTTCTTTTGCAGCCAAACAATAGACAGAGGGCTTTAGGTGGATAACATTTCTATTAGTTAATCACTTGTTGATGAAATACTGAAACATCAAATATATAACATAATATATTTGGAGACTATGGTTCCTATTGCAACTCTGGAATTTCATATAAAAAAAAAATATCAAAAGCTCTTTATAGATCTGGTTGTTGAAATATCTCCTGATTTGACAATATTTTGTTTAACTGAATGAAAAACAACAAACAAGCAAACAAACAATGATTGCTGAATAAGAACTACCTCTAAGCAATTCTTCTAGTGCTGATAACAGTCAAGGGTAAGATAAGATGAGGTTTGCGTAAATGACATTAAAGGGACTAGTGCAAATAGAAAATGTCTCTGAGAAGATCTTTTTTACTAAATTAGTAGGTATAAAACAATTCAAAGAGGTGAATGAATATTCAATGAAATGAAAATTTTAAATTAATATATATATATATATATATTTTTTTTCCGTTATTAATTAAATTACTTTGCTACCTAACTTGCTTAAAACAGACTTACTATAACAAAGGGAATGTGTTCTTTTAACAAAGGGAGTGCTCCCAGAGCTCAGCTGGATCATCTGAGAATAACTGAAGACTTGGTTTTAGCCTGTAGAGCCCTAGTGGTGGCAGAATCATGAAATTTCCCCTACCACAGGTAACTGAGTGAGGAGTAACTTCTGAAGGCTGCATGCAGAAGGAAAAGCAGCTTAAAACCTGTGGCTGAATAATACGATCAATCCTTTAGAACAAGAGCTCTTGTCCAAAGTTCCAGGGGGTGGGAAAGAGAAGAAATGAATGTTTACCAGCAGTGATGATAGAAACATGGTATAAAATGCAGAGACCACTTCTGAAATATTGACTATTGACTGGTAATATTGTATGTCATCTTGCCAGTGGATACTAATACTATATTCACCTGAAATATTTCCTTATCTTATGTTTAGGAGACCTAATAAAGATTTTCTCAGGATCTCCTAAATGCAGGAAAGTCCATGTGACATAAATTATTTGACAATCCAACCCTAGAAATTTGGAGAGCTGCCAAAATATGATTTTATAGTAACAGATTCACACAGTTGAAGTAGCAGGAGAATACTGAGAATATTTTATTCACCCAATGCATACCGGAGGACATTTCCATCCTTTTAACTTTCATTTACTCTTCACACCATAGAACAGAGAAAAGCATATTAGCCAGTGTTCATGATAAAAAGCTTAATTTAGGATTCACAGCATTCACTCACAATATGTTTGGTGCTTTAGTCAGGATAGAGGTGTCTAGAGATTAAATCTACAGCTGTTGGTACATTTTGGAATACTGGGTGAAAACAAGTTGTACAGCTCAAAAGTAAAACTAAGGCTCCAAAGTGTAGGTTTTTCTTACTGTGGCAATCTACATTTGCATATGAAATAAGTCAGAAAATAATTTAACTGTTAAACATCAGCCAGTTCTACATAAGTGTACCTTGCAACCGTACAAGGCTCCACTGTGTTCATGGTTGCCTGAATTTAACTGAGGGCAATTTTGGAGTCAAAGGACTATTTTTTTTAAAGACTTCTTTTGTGTATATTTACTTAATTATTCTGTAAAAGTGTTAATCAGGATGCAGGAATAGTGTAGAGGAAGAAATAAATGAAAGATATACTGACCTAGAAGTTCTAGGAGCATGTTCTTTTTCCTTAAAATAACTGACTATTAAAGTTTCAATCGTTTTTACCTTTGTTGTTGGTTTTGTTTCTTTGTTTGTTTGTTTTTACATGGTGATTTCCTCTGTCTAGACAATAATAATAATAATAATAATTTGTAACATTCATTCAAAAACAGTTTTTTTCTGGCACCCTAATGCTTATACATACAAAGTAAAGGAACACCAAGCTTGCTATTCATCAAAATTGTTTCAGGTTTTTACTTTTAGATAAAATATGTATGAGGTGATCACACATGCCTAAGAGGTGGCTTGTTTATTTCATACAGTGAATCTAAGACTAAAAAATCAACATAATAGTGTATTTTCTTTAGAGGGAACATGCATTATTTCAAATTATCTGAATAAAATAAATTTAAAAGTGCTTTAAAAAGTTGCTCTCAAATGCAGTATCTTAATATTTTTAACATTCATTATAGACTGTTAAAAGTATAATAAATACAAAAATCTTTTTATCAAAGTAATTTTTCAACTTTACCCAGAGTGCCATCTAATGGTACTGTTGTCTCAAATGGGGGGGGGCGGAAGAAAAAAGGTTTATATTGAAGATTTCATTTCAAGATACAAATAAATTACATTACTGTGTGTTTGAATGCAGCCATTGATTTCTTCAGCTAGTAGAACAGGTCAAGCTGTAGTGATCCAATCTCTGTACTATTTTCTCATGGGTTTATTTGTCAACAACACAAAGTCTACTTTAGTGAAACAATAAGATCACAATATTTAGGAAGGGATGAAAGTGAAGTAAGAACAGTGGTAGGATAATCTCAATGTCTTTTCTTTCATCCTCCTTTTCTCTTCTCTTTTGGGTTAATACTATTTACAGTAATTCTGGTTGTTGACTTTAATGCAGCAAAGAGTTTAGTATTAAGCACAAACTTAAATTCAGCTGCAAGGATGTATGTAACTGAAGATACATGATAAAATGATAACATTTTAACTTTCCAGACTTAATTTGTTCTGTGGATTTCATATATGTGGCACCTTTAAAGACAACTATTAATGATGACATATGGCTCCAGCTGGTGCCTATCTAATGAATTACTTCAGTTTTGCACTTGGCTTGATGTCTGATGTTTTGATAGAGCTTGCATTGACTGTAAGTCTTAAATATACTAACTCTCATGGTAACATGGCAAGTGTACTTGACTGTGAGACAAAATTTAGCTTGAAAAGCCCCGTACAATATAAAACCTTGGCCCATTATACTCCATTTACTTTTACTGCAGTCAGAGAAATTTGAATTAATCTCACAACTGATTCTGGTTTCAAAGAAAAAAAAATATGCAGTGCTAATAATGTACTTTACACCGGCCCTCAGATAATGGTTTAAAAATTGAATAGATTTTTTTTTTTTTTATCACATTCAATTTTATTCTTTCCAGTATAAGATGTACATTTTTGAGATTGAAAAGGTACAGCAGAAGGCAAACAAAATTATTCAGGTTCTGCAAGTCTGAATGACAAAGAAAGATTTGCCTCGTTAGTTTAGAAAATAGAAGTCTAAGCAAAGATCTTGTAGATGGGGAAATAAGATTTCAAAAGAAACAAACACACTGACACTAATGTACTCACAGTGGTTAATAAGAAACAGAGGGAGGGAGAGGTGAGGGGAGGCAGTAACTGGCCTGAATGACAGAAAATGGCAAATTGATCCAGACATTGTACAAAATACTTGGTATTTCTGTCAAATACAAACATTCAGTAAAATAAAACAATTCACTGAAGTAATAGACATACAGAAAAACCAAAAATGAAAGATACCCTGTTGATGTAATACAGTAATGTAGAAATACACTGATCGTTGCACACCAAGCTGTTATGAGAAGGATCACATAGATGCCAACAAGAGCTGGACAAGAAATTGCATATACATGGTAATCTTAAGCTTCTTTGACCAACCTATCATGTCTTTCATTGGTACTTAGAAAGCAAAGGAGATGATTAATCTTTCAAGTGTGAGTAATTTACTTAAGTAAAAATGTGAGCATAAATTCATATTTGTCACCTGTGTGCATGTTCAAACATTTTCATCCCTCAAGCACTCCTATTCATTTTAAAATCAACATACTGAACTGGGAAAAGACAAACAAACAAAAAACACCACTTTTATTATTATTATTATTATTATTATTATTATTATTATTATTTTCCTATCAGTAATTCACTTTGAGTCTCAATAGCTTTCATTTTCTCTCTTTGTGATATGAGGGTAAAATTTTTACCAATCACAAAAGTTTTTGATTCTCTTTGTCCAATTCAGGTCAGTGATCGCAAAGTTGAGAGCCTCTGGGTAAGGATTAAGGGATGAACAAATAAAGGGGATGTCATTGTGGGAGTCTGTTACAGACTACCTGGCCAGGACGACAACGCTGATGAATTATTTTTTGCAGAACTGAGAGATGCCCTGAAATCAACTCCCCTTGTCCTTATGAGGGACTTCAACCTTCCAGACGTTGACTGGGATCACCACACGGCTGACACGAGCAAGTCCAGGAGGTTCATAAAGCACCTAGATGATAACTTCTTTGTGCAGGTGCTAAGGGAGCCAACTAGGAAAGTTGCCCTCCTAGACCTGTTGCTGGAGAACAGAGAAGGTCTTGTAGGAGACGTGGCAATTGGCAGCCATCACTGTCATAGTGACGATGAAGTGGTTGAGTTTAGAATTTATGGTGACAGAAGGAAAACTGCTACCAAAACTTCAGCTCTGGATATGGGGAAAGCAGACTTCAGGCTGCTCAGGGAACTAGTCAGAAAGGTCCCCTGGGAAACTGCTTTTGCAGGCATTGACATCCATCAGTCTTTTAGCACTGCCTCCTAAAAGCACAAAATCAGGCAATTCCAAAATATTGGAAGTCAGGCAGGCAGGGCAGGAGGCTGGCATGGCTGACCAGGTCCCGGTAGACTGGAAGCTGGCAAATGTTGTGCCAGTTTTCAAGAAGGATCAGAAAGAAGACCCAAGCAATTACAAGCCTGTCAGTCTCACGTCAGTGCCTGGTAAAATTATGGAGAAGATGAAAAGTTATTGAAGTGCACCTGGGGGACAATGCAGTCATTGGTCCCAGCCAACATGGGTTCATGAAGGCTAGGTCCTGCCTAACAAATTTGATTTCCTTTTATGATAAGATCACCCAGCTAGTTGACCAAGGGAAAACAGCTGATGTGATCATTTTGGACTTCAGCAAGGCTTTTGACACGGTTTCCCATAGAATCCTACTGGACAAAATGTCCAGCATACAACTAGACAGAAACATCATACAATGGGTGAGCAATTGGTTGATGGGCAGGACTCAAAGGGTTGTGGTAAATGGGGCCACATCAGGCTGGCAGATGGTCACTAGTGGGATCCGTCAAGGCTCCATTTTAGGGCCAATCCTCTTCAATGTTTTTGTAAATGATTTGGATGTAGGACTAGAAGGTGTTTTGAGCAAATTTGCCAACGACCCCAAACTTGGAGGATTTGTGGACTTGGATGAGGGTGGAAAGGCCTTTCAGAGAGATCTGGACAGACTGGAGAGCTGTGCAATCACCAACTGCATGAAGTTTAACAAAAGCAAGTGCTGTGTCCTGCACCTGGGATGGGGCTACGCTGGCTATATGTACAGACTGGGCAACAAGATGCTGGAGAGCAGCCCTGCAGAGAGGGATATGGGGTTCGTGGTTGACAGCAAGTTGAATATGAGCCAGCAGTGTGCCCTGGCAGCTAGGAGGGCCAACCGTATCTTGGGATACATCAAGCACGGCAGTGCTAGTCGGTCGAGGGAAGTGATTGTCCCCCTCTATTCTGTGTTGGTGCGGCCTCACCTTGAGTACTGTGTGCAGTTCTGGGCACCACAGTACAAAAAGGACATTAAACTCTTGGAGACTGTCCAGAGGAGGTCTGTGAAGATAGTGAAGGGCCTAGAGGGGAAGACTTATGAGGAGCAGCTGAGGTCACTGGGCCTGTTCAGCCTGGAGAAGAGGAGGCTGAGGGGGGACCTCATCACGGTCTACCACTTCCTCGCAAGGGGGAGAGGAGAGGCAAGAGAACTTTTCTTCATAACCACCAGTGATAGGAACCCCGGGAATGGAGTTAAGCTGAGGCAGGGGAAGTTTAGGCTCGATGTCAGGAGGAGATTCTTCACCGAGAGGGTGGTTGCGCACTGGAACAGGCTCCCCAGTGAAGCAGTCACTTCACCGAGCCTGTCTGAATTCAATAAGAGATTGGACTGTGCACTTAGTCACATGGTCTAAACTTTTGGGTAGACCTATGCGGTGCCAGGAGTTGGACTTGACGATCCTTATGGGTCCCTTCCAACTCGGGATATTCTATGATTCTATTATTCTATTATTCTAGGATTCTATTTAACTACAAAAACAAACAACAACAACCAACCAAAAAAAAAAAAACTGTTAATTCTAATGTACAAAGGGTTGCTAATTCTTCCCTCATAAAAATAGTAATAATAAATAAAAGAGAAGGGCAGATCTTTTTTCTTAAATCTTATATTTTTAGGATGGCTGAACCTAATTTCACACTTTTTTCATCTGCTGTTGACTGTTTGCCATTTACTTTAACACTATTTTCTCTGCTGAACACAGGTGAGAAGTGAAGTGGAAGATGTTCTGGCATAAAAAAGGTCATAAAAGAATTTCCATGTCTCTACTTTTTGTGTATATTGCATCTCTGACATTTTTTTGTTGTTTTGGTTTGGTCTTGCATTTTCCACACATATACAGTTGAAGTCTGTTGCTCTTATGAAGAGAATATCTCTTAAAAACAAATGATCAAACAAAAATCTAATTTGTTGAAATCTTTTGAAGAAGATAATGCTTGCTTAGGAAATTGAATATCTGTAACAGGATAACAGGATGATTGGTCACAGTGCACAGGGTGATAGGAGTATGCTGCAAGTGTCCTTGCAACGGCTTTCAGCTGGATTGGGTTAAACTAGGTACAAAATATATCTAAGCTATCTCACTTATGTGCAAAAAGATTGACTTATGTGACCACTTCCACAAGAAGAAGAAGACATTCTACTGATTATTTATTGGGATCTTATTTATGTGCAATTTCATCAGTTTTACAGAAGAAACTGCCTTTGGGAGGCGCCAGGGTAGTTAGATTCTCCACTTCCCTGAGTGGAGAATCAACACAACAAACACACAAATAGTCATTGAACATGTACAACAAGTGCAACAGAATCTGCCTGAGATATTTTTGGAAATGATTGAATCTCCCTTTGTTGTAGCTGAGTCCTTTGTTTCAGGTCAGTTCATTGGGTCTTCTAAGTAGACAAGGTGGGGAACTCCTAAACCATCCAGAGAATTAATAACTAAGTTTACTGCACATACACAAAGGTACAGCCCTGATACCCTATTAGACCACAGTTGTAGCTTAAATTCTGAAGATTTTGCCACTATATTGTCCAGTAAGAGAAGGATGAGGAAATTAGTAGTAAGAGATCCAATAAGCAGACAAACCTTTCATATTGGCTGGAGGGCTGCAGACAGAATTGTGGTCAATGGCTCTACGTCCAGGTGGAGGCCACTGATGAGTGGTGTCTCAGGGGTCCATCTTGCAACCAATACTGTTTAATATATTTATCAATGACATAACCAGCAGGAATGATGACACAAAGCTGACTTGTGCAGTTGATGCTGCAGAAGGAATGGATGCCATCCAAAAGGACCTGGACAAGCTTGAGAAGGTTCAACAAGTCCAAGTCCAAGGTGCTGCACCTGGGTCAGGGCAATCACGACATGGATTGGAAGGGACCTTAAAGATCACCCGGACATGAGCACAGAATGGTAATAATTTATTGAGAGCAGACCTGCAGAAAAGGACTTGGGGGTTCTGGTAGATGAAAAGCTCAACACAAGCTAGCAGCATGTGCTTGCAGCCTAGAAGGCCAACGGTATCCTGGGCTCCATCAAAAGAAGTATGTCCAGCAAGTCAAGGAAGGTCATTGTCCCTTTGTTCTCCCCTCATGAGGTCCTACTTGGAGTACTGCATCCAGGTCTGTAGCCCTCCAGCATAAGAAGGATGTGGAACTGCTACAACAAGTGCAGAGGAGGTCCACAAAGATGTTCAGAGGACTGGAACACCTCTCCTGTGAAGAAAGGTTGAGAGAACTGGGGATGTCCAGCCTGGAGGAGAGAAGGCTCTGGGAAGACCTCATTGTGGACTTTCAGTAATTAAAAGGGGTTTATAAAAAAGATGGAGTTCAACTTTTTACTTGGACAGATAGTGATAAGACAAGGGTAATGGTCTTAAGCTAAAAGAGGAGAGATTTACATTAGATGATAGGAGGAAATTATTCACTCAGCGGGTGATGAAGTACTGGAACAGGTTGTCCAGAGAAGTTATAGATGCCCCATCATTGTCTGTGTTCAAGGTCAGTTTGGATAGGGCTTTGAGCAACATGATCTAGTGGGTGGCATCCCTGGTCATGGCAGGGAGCTTGGAACTTGGTGATCTTTGACTTCTCTTCCAATCCAAGCCATTCTATGATTCTGTGATTCCATGATTCTATGATTCCGTGATTCTATAATTCCATGACATCAGAGATGCCACTATTAACACCGATTTCTCATTCATTCCTATGCACTAATCTTCTTTGTTCAGTTTGTTCATCAAAAAAGTATGACAGATTCATAGTTGTGTTGAACAACAAATCAGTGCAGTGTATCTCTTTTTAACACTTTCCCAGTGTAAACAGTATGAAACCTGAAACTTTGATTCAATGGCAGTTTCCATGTACAAAAACATGTTCCCTTTCTCTATAGAATAAAGGGAACAGTTTCTAAGTTCATACTGTAATGGCAAAGACGAACAGTGATGAGATGACTCTTTAGAAAATCTTTTCTATGGATAATATCTGTGTGGGAGTAAAAGGAAGTTTAAATATGTGTTTTCACAGAAGAACATAAAAAAATTGAAAATTCTCTTTAACAGAAAGGCACAAACCTCATGAGGTTCAACGAGGCTAAGTGCAAGGTCCTGGGCCAGGGCAATCTGGCCCAGGGCAACTACAGGCTAGGTGGAGAATGGATTGAGAGCAGCCCTGATGACAAGGACCTGGGGGTGTTGGTTGACGACAAGCTCAGCATGAGCCAGCAATGTGCGCTTGCAGCTCAGAAAGCCAAATATATCCTGGGCTGCATCAAAACTAGCATGGCCAGTAGGTCAAGGGGGGTGATTCTCTCCAACTGCTCTGCTCTCATAAGGTGCCACTGGGAGTACTGCACTCAGCTCTGCAGCCCCCAGCACAAGTAGGACATGGAAGTATTAGAACAAGTCCTGAGGAGGGCCACAAAGATGATCAAGGGTCTGGAGCACCTCTCTTATGAAGACAGGCTGAAAAAGTTGGGATTGTTCAGCCTGGAGAAAGGAAGGCTTCAGGGAGACTTTATAACAGTCTTCCAATACCTAAAAGGGGCCTACAGGAAAGCTGGGGAAGGACTCTGTCAGGGAATGTAGTGATAAGACAAGGAGTAAAGCTTTTTTTAACTGAAAGAGGGGAGATTTAGATTAGATATAAGGAGGAAATTCTTTACTCAAAGGGTGGTGAGGCACAGGAACAGGTTGCCCAGAGAAGCTGAGGATCCCCATCCTTGGCAGTGTTGGTGAATGGGTTTTTGAGCAAACTAGTCTCGTGGAAGGTGTCCCTTCCCATGGCAGAGGGGGTTGGAACTAGATGATCTTTAAGGTTTCTTCCAATCCAAACCACTCTATGATTCTATAGTTCCGTGAAAACATGAATGTGCTGTTCTGGATGAATGACCAATTAACAGAAAGTTCCATCATAAATGATGGGTGTTATTGAATACAGTAGGTCACATTTATCCATGGTAGAATAATTTTGTTGTGATACGCTAGCATGACATCAGCCGTGCTCTTTTCATATCTATTTATTTAGGCAATCAACACAATAATATTCAATTTACATCTTGTTATAGATGTTACATTAGAAACAAACCCAGGAGATTATCAAACTTACAGTGGGGTACAGAACAAAATATGAACAACATTCTCCACTGAAAACTGCTAAAGCTGCAAGGGACTGAGGGATCATATTTTCATCAAAGAAATAAGAGCCTCATGAGGATCCAGCTATCACTTTCATCTGTTTCAGTCTTTAATTTGAATGTAGTAGACCTCTTTCCAAATCTATTGAATGTTTATTTTTCTCACAAATCTTTGTTATTTCTATTTTTATATTCTGATTTGTAATTTCTACAAAGGTTTACACAGATGTAAAAGATGAGGGGGAAAAGAACCCACATATTTTAACAAGCTTTTAACGTTGATCACTTGAGTGTCTCTAGCATTATGACTACAACATATATGACAGCAGCTAAGGTTCTAAATTAAGAATATTTAAATAAATAAATAAATAAATATTGTGGAAAGTAAGATGATGCTTATGTAAATATAATGTATCAATTCCCAGACGCACTTATACATCTGTTATATACTCAATTTGGACTTCTTTGTAGTTTGTGCATTTAAAATTATGTAATGCTTATCATTTTTCTTGCAAATGCTTGCAAAGATTTTGTTTGCTGGATTTTGATTTTTTTCCCTTCCCTATGAATATCCTGAGTATAGAGTAAAACAGCAAATAATTGGTGCAAATAATTTCCTGTTGAATTTTTTTCCCTAATGTTTTCCTCTCTATAGTGACTCTCCTATATTGACTCAATTCCCAAATCTTTCATTGTTTTCACAATGTTCTTTGAACATCCTTATTTAATTGTCCCCCTTACACAGCATCCTGCATGAGTTTTTTATTATTATTATTATTATTATCTTAAATATTTCTGAAAATATCAGTTATTTTCTGTATTTTGGAGACAGCTGAGGGAAGGGTTTTATTATTATTATTATTATTATTTTCCACAAACTACTTGATTTTATTTTTGTCAGAGCCATTGAGAAATGATGTTTGTGTTTAATAATGGTAAGTCTTATCAAAACATCTTCAGTGTATAATAGAAATGTGAACATGAGAACAGACAATTCTGTAATGTTAACTGCACTAAGTATAAAAGAGTGATTATACTACCTTGAATATTTACTGTACTTATGAGACTAATTCTGAGCATAATGTTGATTTGATCTGATTGATAACAATAGAACCTCAGAAATTTTACTAGAATAATTATTGATCTATGATTTATATAAAATTTGGAACAAAGTTCAGAAAGAAGTATTAATGATATTGATATGGAAAGTCATATAAAAGTGTTCTGGATCTATTTTCCTCTAAAAAAAAAATCAAAACAAAATCCCAACATTCACATGCTACTGCCATCAAAAACATAGTCTGCTCATCCATCTAGTTCATCACTTACATTTCCCTTTCATTTTGTTACCACATTACCTCTACATATCTCCCTAATAATCTCTATTAAACATTTATAGACTGAATTTAAAAGGTTGAATTAAAAGGCAGGTATTGTTTATTCATTGCTCTAAGCCTAATGATATTCATCTTTGTAGGTGGGTGATTTTTTTACCATAATGAAAGTCATCTGCTATTCATTCCTCACTCTCAGAGTAATGCTCCTCATTTGAGATAATTAAAACAGTTTAAAATGCAATATGACCATTTAGTATCTTTTTGAAAGTGTTTTCTGCTACACCTAACAAAATGCCTAACAGAATCACAGTATCACAGAATCATAGAATGGCCGAGGCTGGAAGGGACAGCTGAAGATCATCTAGTCCAATACTTTGAGCAGAATCATTTAGAGCACATTGTGCAGGATGGCATCCATGCAGGTTTTGAGTATCTCCAGAGAAGGAGACCCCACAGCCTCTCTGGGTAACCTGTTCCAAGGGTAACCTGTCACCCTCACAGTAAAAAAGTCTCCCCTTATATTCAGCTGAAACCTCCTGTTCTTCAATTTGTGTCCATATGAAAATAAAATATAAAATAATATAATTTCTATGAAATAGTATATTATATTAAAATAATAATCACCTGAATCAGACATAAGTATTCAAAGCAAAATATGTGACAGATTTTAGTTTTGCATAAACTTTGTGTTGGCCTCTTTCAGAGAGGTGAATGTCATTCTATGTCTTTACCCAGGCAAAATTAACTGAGTTCTTTTAGTAATTTGTACTGATGAAAGGATTTAGATTTATTCCTACTGAATATTTCATATAATTTATGTTATAATAATACATATTTTTCTTTAAATCTCACTTTGAAAACTGCAGAAAATTTCCAGAAATACTATTTACCTCTCTCGTCATAGTAATAACATTTTTTTTTTTTGTTTTATTGGAAGCATTATACCACATATGTCTCACTTTGCTGGTGATAGCAGTCTCACTAGACTTAAATGAGTAATTTAACATTTAAATCACTTGAGCAATATTAATGCAAAACAGGCAGAAAAACATTAATTTTGATAGGTTAGTTATATGAATGAACAACAAAACATTTTACCCATTCATAAATTTATAATAAAAATATTCAGATGAATTTTACAGAAACAACTGCAACAAGATAAATGTCCTTGGTATTAAACACAGATGTCCAACTATTTTATGAGAAAAATATTGTTTAGATCTTTCTGAAAATGCACATTATATTGTCATTCATTTTCACTATATTAAGTTTTTATCCACTCAAATATTTATCAAATATTTTCTTTGATAATAGGTAGCATGTTCCACTGAAACAATACTCTGGTTCTCTTGTTCAAAATCAGTAGATATGTTCTCCATGCATAATTTATTTTCTTTCACCTCATAATCTTGATGAGTAAGACACTATTCAACAAAGGATACCAGAGCATATCACCAAATATTCATGTCCTGGAGGACAGCAGGCTGGCCATGAGTCAGCAATGTGCCCCTGTGCCCAAGAAGGCCTAATGTATCCTGGGCTGCATTTGGAAGAGTGTTGCCAGCAGATCAAGGGAGGTGATCCCCCCTCCTCTACTCAGCTCTGGTGAAGCCACAGCTGGAGTATTGTGTCTGGTTCTAGGATTCCCAGTACAAGAGGGACACAGAACTACTGGAGCGAGTCCAGAGGAGGGCTACGAAGATGATTAGATGACTGGAGCACCTGTCGTACAAGGACAGGCTGAGAGCTGGGTCTGTTTAGCCTAGAAAAAAGAAGACTGAGGAGAGACCTAATTAATATACATAAATATCTGAGGGGAGGGTGTCAAGAGAATGGAGCTGATCTCTTTTCAGTTGTGCCCAGTGATGGGACGAGATGCAATGGGCACAAATTAATTCAGTTACCTGATTTTAGGGACCTAGCTCTAAAATTATTTATTTTCTTGAAGTCATATGCATGTACAAAATCTCTAACACCAAACTACACTTCCTCTTCATTCTGCACAAAAACTAGAACTGGCAGTATTAATCCCTTTTGCAAACACATCACCTATCACTGTTCTAGAGGCCAATCTGATGATAAATATATTACCAGAATTGAAATGGTGTCTACAATATAAAGGGTATCAACAGTGCCATGCTCTCCATACTGCTGTGCCACTATGTTTCAATCCTGACATTGCCCAGTGATGGAGCACTGAAACTCCTGTCTCTCACAATGTTTAAATCCATTCCAATCAGAACGACAATGGGAACTTTAGCAAGGTTTTATATTGTTACAGGCTCTTCAGTGCTCATAGCTCTTTGACAACACACAGACTGCCAAGTCTGTGTTTGACTAGCAGTTTAATGTTGCCCTTGAAAAAAACTTAAATAAAAGCTGATTATTATCATAAGCGGAAAGCAGGATGTGTAGAAGGTAGAATTTAAGTACCAGATATTAAATAGTGCTTTGTCACAAGAAAATATCAGCAACAGTGCTTTTTCTTAAGATTAAAATAATAATAATAAATAATAATAATGAAAAAAACTAATAATATTCAACAACAAAAATCTTGGTGATACCCACTAACAACTTTCAGACTGTGCACATTATTTAGACACTTCTTTGCTACCTGTAATTGACTATATTGAAATGGTAGGTGGTTATGTGTTCTGATCTCTCCCTATTCCTTTGCAATTTACTTCCCCAAAGAGTATGGGTTAGGCACAGCAGCTGGCTGTCACTGTGACTTGCTTTTTACTCAACTGTACAGCTGAGCTGAATAAGGAACAGGGAGAGAAAGTCAACAAAGTTGTCCAAAGTCAGTCAGTTCCACAGCTGTGACTGGAGCAGGGAATTGTCATAACTCCCAGACTAAGCGCCACAGGAGTTGCATGGTTTTGTAAATTTTTGAAACTTTCTTGCTATTCTGTTCTTCTAAATTACTGTATATTGCAAATTAAACATTTATTTTATTTATTTATTTATTTATTTGTATACAAGACTCTGCTCATTGTTTCCAGAATACAAATATTAAGACTTGTGAATTCACTGGAAAACAATAAAATGGATCTAACACAAGAATAAAGACATGGAATACGGGACAGAATGGATCATATTTTTTAATGCTTTTTTTTCACTGAATTGTGGTCTATTTTCATGGTATTTTAATTAATTTGCTTTAAATCTTTGTCATATATCTAATGAAATTTCATGTTGAAATAAGGACTTATAGTTCTTTTTAAATAGTGTGATAACAAATCAACAATTTCATGAAATCATAGCTTGAGATGAATTTTTATGAACATAACAGAGCCTCAAGTGATATGCTGGTATTTCTTCACAAGTAGTGAAAGTGTGTGGTTATTTCACTTCTCACTTTACTTTTCTATAACTATTTATACAGCTGTGGCTTTGACATTAACTCCATGACATACACTATCACCTTAAGATTTATTTATTTATTTATTTATTTATTTGAAAAAAAAAAAAAAAGCTACTTTTAGCAAGTCAAGATGTATCTGCTCGAGATAGTACAGTGGTATTTAGAGACATCTAAATGAGTTCTATATAGTTCCATACCTATATATATGCTGAGTCAGTGCAATGTTCTGCTTCAGTTCAGTAAACCATAATCTTGATGAGAAACTAGGCAACTGGCTTGGGATAAATGATAATCTGAACTAGTACTTCTGTAGCTACTACTTTATTTCATGTAGAGATAGCCAAGTATTTGGAGCTAGCTTGTAACTTGTGGATGCGTTCATGGAATCTCACAAGATTAATGAAAAGTAGTGGTAGCACTTAGACTACCAGGACCCAAAGAAAGAAAAAAATATATATTGAGAAGGTAGGAATAAAAGGAACACCTGGTGATTGGGCAAAGAGGTACAACTGAAGAGCTAAAGATAAAGGTATGTTTTCTGGCAATTCTGGAAGCAGAATGTGAACTCTGATGTTAATGTAACAATTCCACATTGGAAGTGATTCAATTTGTAAAGTCAGCAGATGTGTTTAAGGAAAGACTTAGTTACAATTGTAAGAGCATATACAGGCTCAGGCAAAAGAACACTACAGAAAGGACAAAGAACACGACAAATTTCTGATTCAGTGTCTACACTGTAAGAGTAGATACCAGATTTAGAGATTGAGAAAAAGCAATACTCTGATCCATCATAGCAAAATGCAGGTTGGAGGGCACTTCAAAAGCCTAACTCTGTCTTCTTGATGACTTCCTTATTCATATGGGAATGTTCTCCCAAAGCTAAATCTTATTCAGGTTGAACAAGACCCATTGCCTCAGCCTTTCCTCACAGGACAAGAACTCTACCTCCCAGTCATCCCACTGTGTCTCTGCTAAACTTGTTACAAACACTCTTGTGCTGGAGGTCCCAAACTGGTCTCAGTAGTCCAGATTTGGTCTAATGCTGAGTAGAGGGTCCTAATCTACCATGAATGCTCCTGTTAATACAGCTCAGGATGCACTGGCATTCTTTGCTGCCACAGCACACAACTGGCTACTGTTGATCCTGCTGTCTGCAAAGAAACCCAGGCCATTTCAGTAGAGCAGCCAGTTAGTGCTCACACTTTGTTGCAAGGGCTTGTTATTTCCCAAGTGTGGGACCCTGTCTTTGCTGAATGTCATGAGATTCTTGCTGATCTGTTTCTCCATGTCCTTCTGGAAGGCATCGCTGTCCTTGAGTGGTATTGAATGGTTCTCCCAGCCTGGTGTCATTTGCAAACTTGAGAGTACACTACATTGCCTTCTCTTGGTCACTGCCAAACAGGACAGGATCCAGAACTTTTGCTATTCTACCTGTTGCCCAACTTGAGGCAGAATATGACCCCTAACCATTAAATTCTGAATCTGAACATACTAGTTATTTAACCATCTAAACCAGAATGTTCCAATTTTGGATACGAGAATGTTGTACAAGGCAATGTTGAAAGCCTTACTGGTCAAAGTAGTTGATATCCACTATTCTTCCTCCATTTGTACACTTGTTTATCATAGGAGGCAATCAGGTTGGTCAAATATATAGATACATATTGTTATATACAGTTTTATATAGTTGTATACTTATATAGCCTTTAGAAGTCAATGCTGACATTTTCAGTTATCTTCTTATGGTCATAAGTTTGTTCCAAGATGACATGCTCCATAATACTCACGGTAAGAATAGTGAGGCTGGCATGTAATTTCCTACATTGTTCTTTTGGCATTTATTTTATTATTATTATTATTATTTTAAGGATGGGTGCAATATTTGCCTTTCTTGAGAGTTCTGCTTCTATCTTCATGACCTGTCAAAGACGATAGTGCCAGATCTCCCAATACCACTGAATGTTGAGCACCAGATAGTTGTACAAATTAAGTTCTCTCATGCAATCCCTGACTTATCCACTGCTGGTGGTTCTCAAACGTGAACACTTTCACTGATCACAGGGGCCTTGAAGACCTTATTGGTAATGACTGAGGCAAAGAAGACATTGAGTGACCTCAGCCTTAACTATGTCCACTGTCACTAAATCACCTGCAGTCCAGGTATTGCCTGAATAGATTAAGAGTTCCAGTGGTGAAAAGAGTGTAGCCTATGTACAGTGTTTCCAGAGATTCTTAATGAACACATTGCAAAGACAACTCAAATGCCATATTTGCCACTAGGCTAACAGACTGGAGGTTAATTCAGTTATACTTCTAATCCAAGCAATAATGCAAAATACCAATATTATTTTCAGCCTAACAGATTTTATATATATATATATATATACATACTAATTACCCTAATCTTGAGAACAGTGGACAAATATATGATGTCCACTCTACACACATAAGAATGTTTTACTCTGAGTTATATAGTTCTTTGGCAGCAAGCACAGCGGTGCGATACATAGATATGACCACAGGTCAAGTGAAATCTATCCTCTCAATAGGGATTGTAGACAAAACTGCAGAAAATATAAAGCATTCACATTTTTAATGACATACCCAAAATGAAGATTTTTATCACGCAAAATGAACTGAGAAAATTGCAAAAAATAAGACTTCAATATCCTTTATGCAGTTAGTATTGAGCAAACAGGAAAACCAGCCATATGAGAAAACATTCAAATTAATTCATACAAAACCACTCAACAAAGCACTGAAAGAATCGTTCATCTTTGTCAGCTATTGAGGACATGCTACATGATTTAAATTGCTTTTACTACATGTATTTTTAAATGCAAAATATCACTGCCATTGGAACAGCCTTGCACTGTTTCACACACCTCTTGGCATGTGTTGTTAGGTAAAAAGAGCTATGAGTATGAACAGAGATTTCAAGTCATTACTGATGTAAAGTAAACTAGTCTTTGAAGGGAAGTACAAGGAACTTGATTATAATAGGCTATGTTCTTACTTAAATTAAAGAAGAGACAATTCATAACAATGGCATGGAGGTGCAATTGTATTAAGCAACTTTTCAGAAAACATTGTAGGTCAAATAGAAGGTAAAAAGACCTACTGCTTCCTTCTTCAGATATCTTTTGACTCTGAAAAAAACTCTGATACTGAGAGCCAGAAAGATATTACAAGCATAACTAGGCTGTAGAAAATGAAGGAAGGATAGCAATTTACTTTACAAAATCAATCAGAAGCCTGAGAGTATTCCAGACAAGTAGCACAAAAAGAAAACAGCACAGAAATAATTGTAAATCAGGAACTAATCTTTCATAAAGTGATGAAATACATAGTTGAGTCACTGATCCTGAAGTACTATAATCCAATGCAGTAGCCTAGAATGTAATCGTATTATGCTGCTTTTTAAGGATTAAGAAGGGCAGCACTTGGGAAAAAAATAAAGCTGATAGCATTTTCTAGATACAAGCAAGGACAGAAATGTTCAGGAAAGTATATCATGGCAACATTCTTCAAAATGAAATAGTTCTACTTTGATTATATTTGGGTGCAGGATAGCTGTTAGGCAGATCACAAGTCATTAAAAAGCATCATAAAGAAGCCACAGCTGAGTGCAACCAAGTGTGTACAGCAGATGTTACTGAGACCTGGGTGTTCTGATGTGAGAATAAGCTCCTATCCCATAAAGATGCTTGTGTTTTAGATATTCTGGGCAATGAATACTTTCTTGAATATATCAGAAATGGCATAGCTCTGTGGAAAAGGAGATAAGGAGATAAAGTCTGCCAATGTATCAAAAAGCAAATTAAATAATAATTTAAAAAAATGCTAGAAAACACCAGGAATGCAAATGAAAACAAACGAGAAAATGTGATTATACCAGTACATAAATCCGTGGTGTTTTTTGAATGTTTTTCATAGTTCAGGTCAAACCATCTCAAAAAGATGAAGCAATAGTGGAAACAGAAAACATTCAGGGATAGGCTATAAGAGATCAGAGGCATAGAAGATCAAATAACATTTTAAATTTGAAAAAAAAAAAAAAAAAGAAAAAAAAAAGCTCAATATAAATTCATGAATGACATGCACATATGAGTAGAGAATTATATATATATATATATTATAAGAACTAAGGGGAACCAAATACATTGAAAAATATCCGTGTTAAAGAAAACAAGTGTTTGTAAGAAATGTAGGTGGGACTTCAGTTGGTCAGAAGCTTGACCTGAAAATGCCCCTAAATAGCTATAACAACAGACATCAGTTTTCTAATCTTCAAGGCTTGTAACAGAACATAAAAAACATAAGTTATTATGACAGAATCATTCAAAAACAGAGACAATTCCAATTTACAGGGTGACATGAACTTGCTTTCAAAGTCTCCTTTATTAGAAAACTCAGTATTGCACAACTTTTTTTCTCATTTGAATCCTTATATATAACAATTGTTTCAAAAATTACTCTGGCTGTAGTACTTGTGTGTTTCTAAACCAGGGATAGATACACAAAGAAGAGGATTCAGAAGCTCATTTTACACAGCTGTTGTTGCTAGGGAGAGCACTCCACTGGGATCCCTTGCTAAGCTGGTTTGTCTCTCTCTGGCTGGGATTTTCAAAGTGACAGCTCTGTGACATAGTGAAAACTCAGAGTGATTCAGGTTTTTCTGTGTGTTTTTCCATCATATCTAATTCTGCAACTGTGGAATTTCAAAACAATAGGTCAACTCCTCAGAGGATAGTAAGTAGTTTTGAGGTTTTTGAAACATACAGAGCTACAGCAATTTGACAGCTCCAGGTTGTTAGTGCCTACAGAGAATTTTAAAAAAATCCCAGTGAACTCAGAACCAGTCAATTACCTGATTTAGGGTCCAATCTGATTCCTGCTAAATCCATTGTCAGGTTTGTGACAGACATGAGGAAAATTAGAATCAGTCCAAAAAATCTACTCAGCATTTTTCTTGTTCCTGAATTTCTCATCTTTAATGTTTTAGATTCAGCTCTTGATCTTTTTGTTTTTCCTCCCTTTCTCTCTCTCTCGCTTTTTTTTTTTTTAAGTATTCACATCTTCCCTCCATCCTGTTACCCAATTAAAAATAATTTAAAGTTATCAAAATATAATGTGAGAAAGAGTACAAAACAATCTAAATATTTTAAAACAGAGTATTAGACCAACAATTCTAAAGAGCTAGTGTAACTACATATTATATGACATTTTTTTCAATTCCCTATGGTATTTGACTGGGCTTTCATAATAAACATAGTTTCTATGTAGGATAACAACCTTGCTGAGCATCAAGAATGTTTCATATTTTGTCTTGTTTGGTGCTTTTACTTACTTTTTAATTATGGTGATTTCTCTGTATATTTGATTAATAATTCAGATTGCAAAATGGCAAAGCAGAAATGTTTGCTAGGAAAGAAAACCATTAAGTAGCATGGAAACAGAGAATATAGTTCCTTGAAAAAGCATGAAATAACTCAGGTCTCAAAAAGGCTTTGATCCATAGATTCTTGTATGATGATAGGATCCTTCATTTCAGGTAGAAGTCTGTTTTCCTGAACCATTTTCTGTGTTATTTAAAGAGGAGGCACTCCTTCACAGGTACAAATGTTTTAAAATGTAAACTTCTTGATGTGTTTCTTAAATTCAGTTCCTCAACCCGTCTTTCTTCATCTGTCTTCCATTTAATTTACTTTGGTTCACCACCCTTCATATTAACATTAAATATTATTATTAAATATTGTAAATATTTAATATTGTAACTTGAATCACATAATCACAGAATGGCCGAGGTTGGAAAGGACCTCTGAAGATCATATAGTCCAACCCCCCTGCCAAACAGGATCACCTAGAACAAGATGTTGTGCAGGATGGCATCCAGGCAGGTTTTGAGTATCTCCAGAGAAGGAGACTCCACAACCTCTCTGGGTAACCTGTCCCAGTGCTCTGTCATATTCAGCTGAAACCTCCTGTTCTTCAGTTTGTGCCCATTGCCTCTTGTCCCATCACTGGGCAAAACTGAAAAGAGATCAGCTCCATCCTCTTGACACCCTCCCCTCAGATATTTATGTATATTAATTAGGTCTCTCCTCAGTCTTCTTTTTTCTAGGCTAAACAGACCCAGCTCTCAGCCTGTCCTTGTACGACAGGTGCTCCAGTCATCTAATCATCTTCGTAGCCCTCCTCTGGACTCGCTCCAGTAGTTCTGTGTCCCCCTTGTACTGGGGATCCTAGAACCAGACACAATGCTCCAGCTGTGGCCTCACCAGAGCTGAGTAGAGGATGGGGGATCTGTTGCATTACAGGGTGTAACCGATTAACCGTTACAGGTCCGGTCGGATTCAGGGTACTGAACTATCACAATCACAGATTCACCAATAACGCATTAACCGATATAGGTCTGGTTGGATTCAGAGCACTGAACTAACACGGTCATGGATTCACCAGTAACGTATAACCGCCCTTACTCTTGTCACATTCAATGAGAACTATCATGGCTAGGAACAATGTAGTTAAGTGAAATTTATTACAGTAAAAGGTACACAGGTTCTTTGGATTGCTGGTGATAGTTACTGTCTGCAAAAGCAAGCTAGCATGCATGAAATGCACAGGTGCGCAGCCTGGAAATTAACTCGTTAAAAGGCACAAAGACTATATAGAGATTTCTAAGTTTCTGCCGAGACACACAGTATAATCAAGTGTTCAAATCTCACCCAAAGTCATCCCAATGGGGGGGGCGCGGGGGGGGGGGGGGGGCAGGGGGTCTCAGCCTGTTGACTGATCCCAGGAGTCAGGAGGTCCTCGAGATGGTGTATTCCCTCAGGATGGTGTCTCACCTGACAGTGATATCTTCCCTAACAATGGTATCTTCCCTGACATCCCCACTCTCTTAGGCCAATTTATATTATTTTCTGTCTTTTAGGTGGAGCTTGACTCTAGTCAAGCGTATCTTAGTTATGATTGGTGAAAAGTTTTCCCCTTCTCCATTTAAAGTAATAGGCTCCGAGAAATTCAGAGTACATGCTCAGTGAGGGGTGGTCACACCTTGGAGCTGGGTAGCTTTTGGAATGGGGGTTTGTTTTGCTATTATAATGATATTAGAATGAGCAAAAGTACACTAGAGTACAGCATTTGTCAAAATCTGACAGGTCATTGGCTCAGGGCAGTAAAAAGTGCTGCTTATCGGTCTTGGTGTGCACAAGAACAATCGAGTCCCCACCTGGTTGCAGAGCCTAGCCGTGGTGTCTCCACTCCACCCTATCCTCTGTACTGTTCATTAGAGCCAGCACACCAGGTTCCTCCAGCACAATAGCATCTAAAGTTGGAAGCCTAGGGAACTCTCAAGTAATGCAGCTATGCCCTACCCTGAAAGCCTCTTCAATTATGTACATTTTCTTTAAAATGTGAATATTAATTTTATTTTCCTAGTTACTTTAGGCAATTGCACCACATAATCACCTCCCTCGACCTGCTGGCAACACTCTTCCAAATGCAGCCCAGGATAGAGTAGACCTTCTTGGCCACAAGGGTACATTGCTAACTCATGGTCAGACTTCTGTCCACCAGGACTCCCAGGTCCCTGTCTGCAGGGTTCCACTCCAGCAGGTCAGCCCTCAGCCTGTACTGGTACTTGGGGTTATTCCTCCCTGGATGCAGGACCAGAGCTGATCACTGTATTAAAGTATCCCAGAAGCTCTTGGAATTTTTTTTTTTTTTTTTTTTTTTTTTTCAAATCAACTGTTGATTTGAAAGTTGTTGATATCTATGCAAATATCAAGGGCTTTTTATCCTACAAAATGTCTCAGACTTTAAAAGGTTCTCTGAACTCCTCTGAAGAGATTACTGCTGGACTAGAGATTTGTTTCCTAATCTCTTTATACTGCCAATAGCATCTCTCTCCCTCTTCCTCCCTCCCTCCCTGCCTCCCTCTCTCTCTCTCTCACATAATATTCACTGTCTAATTCCATCTGTAGAAAACCACAGAAAATAGGTCATTTTGCTCTTGTCTCTAGAATAGTGTCATAATCCATTTTTTTTTCTCAAAACAAAAGGTTTTGTTTATCATATTCTCCTGTAGCCAGGATAGAATTAATATGTCAAATACTGAGCTTTTTCAAGGGTGAAAGAATGACTTCAAATGGATTCAGTGAGTAAGGGGCTCTTAGTTAATGGAGGGGTCTGTGTCAGTGAAGAGTGCAAATATTCTGACATGAAGATGTATGATGACTCCATTCATATCACTACACCTCCACTATGAGATTTTTGTGGTTCTTTTATTGCATTCTCCAGCAGTGTGATCTTTCAGGCATTCCCCTCTAGAAACTGATTAAAAAAATAATAATAATAAAATTCTTACTTTCAGTATTGAAATACATAGATATTGTAGAAAAATACAATTAACTTTTAAGTAAATGTAACCACACTGGTTGTAAGTGAAAGTCAATAGGTATTTGTAACTGGGAATATAATAAATATTTTCTGTGTAATTACAACAAATGTAAAGGAGACAAAATAGTCTAAAACATTTGATTACTGAACAATAGGTAAGTATAAGGAAAATAAAAATAAAAAGGTAAATAATATAAATCAAACAGCTGTCAGAATCCCCATATAACTCCCCGTTTCCCATCTTTCAGTCTCATACTCAGTATCAAACACCTTGTTCTTTATTAATAAAAAAAAAAAAAAAAAAAAAAAGGAGGGAGGGAGAGAGAGTTTTTTTCCTGATTTTCTGACTGTCAGCCCAGAGCAGTGATAGTAATAAAAAGAACATATCAGATAAATCACAGGATCACAGAACTGTAGCAGTTGGAAGGGACCTCAAGAAATCATGAGGACCTACGCCCCTGCCAAAGAAGGTTCCGTAGAGCAAGTTATGCTAGGTAGGTGTCCAGAGGGGTCCCGAACATCTCCAGAGGAGACTCCACAACCTCCCTGTTCCAGTGCTCTGTCACCCTCAACATGAAGAAGTTCTTTCGCATATTGGTGTGGAACTTCCTGTTCTCAATTTTGTGGACATTGCCAATTGTCCTGTCCCCAGAAGCCACTGAA
Source organism: Oxyura jamaicensis (assembly GCF_011077185.1). Lineage (NCBI taxonomy): Eukaryota > Metazoa > Chordata > Aves > Anseriformes > Anatidae > Oxyura > Oxyura jamaicensis. The sequence continues at coordinate 142,839,198 of NC_048894.1, forward strand.
AAAAGGTTGGCCATATCCCTTTGTCTCCCACACTTCAGGTATTTGTGAACATTGATAAGTTCCACCCTCAGTTTTCTTTTCTCAAGACCGAACAGCCCCAGGTCTCTCAGCCTTTCCTCGTAGGGAAGATGCTCCAGGCCCCGTATCATCTTTGTGGCCCTCTGCTGCACTCTTTCCAGGAGATCCCCGTCTTTTTTTGTATTGGGGAGCCCAGAACCAGATGCAGTACTCAAAAAAGGAGGAAAAGAAAGGAGGAGAAGACTAAGGAGGAAAATAAATATTTCCTATACTATTAATAAGGGTTATCATAGTTAAATGGAGACAAGAAAATTCTTAAAACCCTGACTCTGTGAGAGAAGACAGATTATTTGATAAGGCAAGTTGAGAGCTGCTACTAACTGTCTGCTTTCTTAAGTCCTTCTGCTTTCATTAAAAGATCTTCTTTTTTAATATTTATAAAATTTAAAATAGCAAATCCATGTTATCCACATTTTTAATTCCTGATGAATAATTATATGCTTTGGTGTTTGCTAACAGTTACCTCATTTCAAGAGGCCACAGAGCCTTTGAGCACAGGCACATACTGTAACTGTAGTTTTATTAACATAGCAGTTGCAGGAACCATGAGTAAGAGTTGCTACCTTATATATTGAAAACTATCTAGGCGAAGAAGTCAAGTGTCAAATGTGAGGAGAAGGAGAGCCCATGAACAGTCTTTTTGTAACAGATAAGAAAAACAAACAATGCAGCAGGATAAAGGGAAGGGAAGAAAAAGAAATAGGAATAGAAAAAGGGAAAGATGGTCAAAAACTGATCTCAGAAGGTAATATTCCTAGGTTTTTGTTTTGTTTTGTTTTGTTTTTTGTTTGTTTGTTTTTTTTTTTTTTTTTTTTTTTTCTCATGCAATAAAAGAAACACAGAAACAGGGTTGTAGCCTTTTATCCATCTCCCATTAAGTACAACTTAACAATATTTTATAAGTTCAGACAGTGAAGAGGATTCAAATACATTAACATGAAAAGGAGGACTAAGGAGAATCTCCATCCTTTACTGGATGTGGGGGGAAACTTAGTGATGAGAGATGAGGAAAAGTCTGAGGAGCTTAATGTCTTCTTTGCCTCAGTCTTTACTGGCAAGGCTAGTTGTTATCTGGATACCCAGTTCCCTGAGCTGGTGGAAAGCGGTGGGGAGCAGGATGTGGCCCTCACAATCCATGAGGAAATGGTTGGCAACCTGGTATAGCACTTGGATGTATGCAAGTCGATGGGGCTGGGATGGGATCCACCCAAGGGTACTGCGAGAACTGGAGGAAGAGCTGACTAAGCCGCTTTCCATCATTTATAGGCAGTCCTGGCTATTGGGGGAGGTCTCAGTCGACTGATGGCTAGCAAATGTGACTACCATCTACAAGACGGAAAACTATAGGCCTGTTAGTCTGACTTCAGTGCAAGGGAAGCTCATGGAACAGATTATCTTGAATGTCATCACACGGCACTTGCAGGGCCACCAGGTGATCAGGCCCAGTCAGAATGGGTTTATGAAAGGCAGGTCCTGCTTGACTAACCTGATCCCCTTCTATGTTGTTATCTGGATACCCAGTACCCTGAGCTGGTGAAAGGGGATGAGGAGCAGAATGTGGCCCCCACAATCCACGAGGAAATGGTTGGCGACCTGCTTCAGCATTTGGATGTACGCAAGTCAATGGGGCCAGATGAGATCCAACCTGAGGGTATTGAGAGAACTTGCGGAAGAGCTGGACAAGCTGCTTTCCATCATTTATCGGCAGTCCTGGCTATCAGGGGAGGTCCCACTCGACTGGCGGCTAGCAAACATGACACCCATCTACAACAAGTGCTGGACGGTAGACCCAGGGAACTATAGCCCTGTTAGTTGAACATCAGTGCCAGGGAAGCTCATGGAGCAGATTATCTTGGGTGTCATCATGTGGCAGTTGCCGGGCAAGCAGGCGATCAGGCCTAGTCAGCATAGGTTTATGAAGGGCAGGTCCTGCTTGACGAACGTGATCTCCTTCTATGACAAGGTGACACGCTTAGTGGATGAGAGAAAGGCTGTGGACATGGTCTACCTTGACTTCAGTAAGGCATTTGACACCGTTCCCCACAGCATTCTCCTCAGGAAACCGGCTGCTCATGGCTTGGACTGGCGTACACTTCGTTGGGTTAAGAGCTGTCTGGATGGCCAGGCCCAGAGAGTTGTGGTGAATGGAGTCAAATCCAGTTGGAGGCCGGTCACTAGTGGAGTCCCCCAGGGCTCGGTACTGAGACCAGTCCTCTTTAACATCTTCATCGATGATCTGGATGAGGGGATCGAGTGCACCCTCAGTAAGTTTGCAGACGACACCAAGTTAGGTGTGTTTGTCGACCTGCTCAAGGGTATGAAGCTTCTGCAGGAAGATCTGGATAGGCTGGACTGATGGGCCGAGGTCAACAGTATGACGTTCAGCAAGACCAAGTGCCGGGTCCTGCACCTGGGGCACAACAACCCCAAACAGAGCTACAGGCTGGGAGATGTGTGGTTAGAAAGCTGCCTGGCAGAGAAGGACCTGGGAGTAGTGGTTGACAGTCAGCTGAATATGAGCCAGCAGTGTGCTCAGGCGGCCAAGAAGGCCAACAGCATCCTGGCTTTTATCAGAAACAGCGTGGACAGCAGGGCTAAGTAAGTGATTGTCCCCCTGTACTTGGCTCTGGCGAAGCCACACCTCGAGTACTGTGTTCAGTTTTGGGCCCCTCGCTTCAAGAACGACATTGAGGTGCTCGAGCGCATGCAGAGAAGGGCTACGAGGCTGGTGAAGGGTCTGGAGAACAAGTATTAAGAGGAGTGACTGAGGGAGCTGGGATTGTTCAGCCTGGAAAAGAGAAAGCTCAGGGGTGACCTTATTGCACTCTACAGGTACCTGAAAGGAGGCTGCAGTGAGGTGGGGGTTGGTCTATTCTCCCACACGCCTGGTGACAGGACGAGGAATGGGCTAAAGTTGTGCCAGGGGAGGTTTAGGTTGGATATTAGGAAGAACTTCTTTACCAAACGGGTTGTTAGGCATTGGAATGGGCTGCCCAGGGAAGTGGTTGAGTCACCACCCCTGGAGGTCTTTAAAAGACTTTTAGATGTAGAGCTTAGTGATATGGTTTAGTAGAGGACTTGTTAAGTGTTAGGTCAGAGGTTGGAGTTGGTGTTCTTGGAGGTCTCTTCCAACCTAGATGATTCTATGATTCTATGATTCGATGATTCTCTTTGAGTGAGAAGGATGATGGCTATGCTGTTGGCATTACTTAAATGAAGGTTTATACAGATTATTTAGCATTTCTCAATGCTTCAGAAATATTTATGATTTCTATTTTGTATGTTGGAAAGAACTGGAAAGTATTTTCTTGGCGATTGATAACGATGAAATGAATTTAAGCAAATCAGGATTAACCCACTCTCATAATGTTAATTTCAAAATTAGATTAATTTCAATATTTTATATTTTTAAGCTATTTTTGTTTAGAAGCTGCCTCTTTCCCTTGCAGACTACTGGCAAGGTAAATTTTCTTTGAAGATATTTCTGGGAGAGGGGTTGGGTATTGCTTTTTTTGTTGTTGTTCGTTTTTTTTTTTTTTTTTCAGATTAGAGCAGACAGATTTTGAGGGTGGAGGATAGGAAAAGGCATATATAGCAGTAATTGCAGCAGCACAGAATTGTTATTGATGGAGAAAGCAGAATTTTGAAGAAAGTGCACAGCTTTCTATTTGTACAACACATTGAAAAGAAGTTTTGCATAGAAAACCTCCTTCCTTCCTTCCTTCCTTCCTTCCTTCCTTCCTTCCTTCCTTCCTTCCTTCCTTCCTTCCTT
>NC_048894.1:142843147-142856305 GCF_011077185.1 Oxyura jamaicensis
CCCCCCTCCCTCCCCCCCGTCCCGCCTCCCCTTCTTTCCCCTCCATTCCTCAAACCAAAATATAAGGTTTTAAATTTTTTTTTTTTTTTTTTTTTTTTTTTTTCCTACCTGGAGCAGGTAGGCAATATACCAGGGGTAATGGGTTGTTTCCATTCCTGGGAAAAATTACCGATTAAGTTATTTATTTGGGGTTCAGTCCTATTATTTTAATGACCATATTAAATGACCTAATCAAACAAAAGGAAACAATCTGTGCTTTCTAATTACCCTTTTTATCCTGTATAAACACTTTTCCATGGTCATTTTGACCCCCATGAATCTTCTGACTTTTTGCCTGCCTTCAGATATAAACACAGTATTGCAAAGGTTGAATACAAGTAATACAAATCTCAGCTATTATATGCAGCTCCGGAGAACTGATTTGGAATTTGTTTTTCTCAGATATTGTATTGAACTCCTGTTTGGACATTTACTTCAATTTTGATATTATTATTATTATTATTATTATTATTATTTTCAGCCACTTTACACCTCCATGTTGTTATGCAAGCTCCCCCCATTTATCCAGGCTGGATCCACTGATGTTGGTGAGACCAGTCTTTTCGCATTTAGTAAAGGCAGCTTTCAGCTTTCTCCACCATTAGCATTGCTTTCTCCAGCATTAATATTACCAGATTCTACTACTATAAAAAGTAACATGGAGGCAGTGGGGCTATGCACTTTAATACTGCTTAAGGAGGTATAGCATGCACTCATCAGAGAAGAAGGTTTGGGAGTTGGACTCTTTCCTTGACACTTATATTTGGGGTATATTTACAGTTGTATGCAGGGAACTGTCTTTCTTCAGTGAAACACCATACATATATAACTGAATTGTGAGGAGGAGAAGAAGGGGAATATTTAATGCATTCTAGTGTTTCTTCACAAGCAAAACAAATCTGCCTTCCAGCTCTTTGTATCTAGAAAATCTGGAAGGATCTTCATCTTTACTGTAGGTACAACCCAATGCATAAAAGTTTAATGTGATTCTTCCAAAAACAAAAAGTACAATTAATATTAAAACACAACATTAAAATGAGATATGCTGGTGGAGAAATATCTCTTGTTTGAAAATAAATATTTTAAGTTGATAATTTATTATAGTATATCCACAATCCAAAGTTACCCTGGAGATGAGTAGTTCATTTAAGGCAGATGACCTACAGCCTATGTTCAATAACACAGATATGGATGCAAATGCATAATGTCCGGAGCTCAGGGTTGCTTGTTTCTGGAGTCTGAGATGGAGTTTGTATGTCCCTTTCTATCTGGGTGTCCATGTCAAGGTTTTAGCAGGGGCCAGGGGAGGGGGAAAGCCAGCAGGGTGGGGGATGGGGGTGGTGGGGTGTGCAAGGGTTGCCTCACTGTGAATGCACCAGAATGCACCAGGCACTGCTCTGTGCCAACTGCAGCCAGATATGGCCAGTTGAAGCCATCTCCTCAGTGGACTCACCACAAGACAAAGCTGATCACATAAACAGAAATAATAAAAAGTCAAAATACTGGGCAGCTCTGTAGGAGACAAGAATGAGGGAAAACAAAGCATAATAATAATAATAATAACAATAATAATAATAATAACAACAACAACAACATGTAAGAAACAGCCCTGCAGACACCAAGGTCATAGAAGAAGGAGGGGGAGGCAGTGTTTCAGGCAGGCACCTGAGCACAGAGATCTGTGAAGGATTAATTTTGGAGCAGGTTTATCTTCTGTCAATTAGAACTACAGACCCTGGAAAGGACCCATGCTGAAGCAGTTCTTGAAGGATACCGTGACCTGAGAAGGACCAAAGCCCTTTCTCTGGGCTTCCATTTTGTTATCAATGGGTAGAAATAGGCTCCTTTAGAATAAAATGCATCTGACCTGCATAAGGATGAGCTGAACTAAATGTTAACTTGACTATAAAAAGACAGTGGATTGACTGGCTCAGGCTTATATGTCAAGCTTTTAGACATCTAGTTTCTATCCTTGTTTCATTGTGTTAAGTTCTGGATACAAACTTTTATATGCCATCAGAGAATATAAAGTCTTTATACTTTAGACTTTACTAGCCTTGTTTCCTGTACTAATCATTAGGAAGAAAATAGTTACTTTTCCTTATTTTGCAATTCACTTTCATACAACTCTTTTCACTTTTTATTCCAGGAGAAAGAATGATTAAAATGGCAACCAAAGGGGTTTGGGAAAGTATTTATCAAATATTGAGGATTATATTGTGCTATATATATATTTTCTCTGTTTAGGCATTACTACCCTCTCCTCATTGATCCCAGTAATATCTTCATTTCATTAGCATCCAGAGGAGAAAAACATTTTTGTCCCCTCTTGTATAAAAGTGTATTATTTTATTCCTTTGTCTGTTTATTAATACAGTTTTCACACAGTAATTGACTGGTCACAGGAATTTCATTTCTCAGTGGTGTCTAATATAATCTGTAAATTATATTACATAGACTTACTTATTATGTCTGACATACTCTGCATTTTGACTGGCTAGCCATACAGCCTCTCTTTTGAGATTCAGATTGCCAGAAATTTAACAGAGAACTAGAATGGCTTCCTGCCAATCAAATTATAGAACACTGAAAAGGTCAGAGTTATACAGTATATTACTGTCTTTCAGAGATTGTACTGGGTATTAAAATTCTCTGATGTCTCATTTCACTGACAAAGATTGTAATGAGAACAGGAAACAGCACAGGATGGATCAGGCTTTGTGACCATGATTTTTATGAGGATGAGAAATGTGTGTGTTAACCCATTCCCATTATATTTGGACTTTTAATATTTGGAATTCTTCAGTTAGAAAAATCCAAAGAAAAACTTCTTAGACTAGCACTATTCAGGCATCCCTTGGTTAGAGAAAGAACAGTAATTCCAACTAAGGAGTAAAATGTGAAACAAATTTTGAGAGAAAACGAACAGATCTCAATAGTAGGAAAACTACATCAGATGATTTCCTGCTGTCATTTACTGCGTGCTCTAAAAAATTTGAAGTTGATGTTCTTGTTACCTCTTCAGGGCAGAGTGAATTCAATGTTCAAAACCACTTGCCCACTGCCTGGATGAATAAGAAAGTAACATCTATCAGGAAAGTAGGCATTCCAGGACTAAGGGATCCTTGGTGAGATCAATCTTTAAGCTCATTAGTATTTTACCATTTGGGGCTTAGTTCTTCAGCTTGCATCTCAATTATCACACACAAATAATACCACATACTGACATTCTAACTCCACAGTGGTTTATTACCTTTTTCCTCTACTGAAAATAGCTACACAAGGCAATGGATAAGTTGTACTTAAGTTATATTAGATCATATGTTTGTGTCTATGTTATGGGACAGTTAGTCTCTGTTACCTCTTCACAGCTCATATAAGTGGGAATAAGTGGGAAAAATAATAGAGGTTTGGGTTGTCTTTCTCTGTAGGCATCTTTTTTTCTGTGGTAAAGAACAGTTTAACTGGAGCAGGTAGTGTAAGGTTAAGATATGCTCATGATATTAAAAACAAAATGAACAACAACAACAACAACATGAACAAAAAAAATGAGAAAAAAAAAATCAAATAAAGAGCAGTAACAAAAAAGATTAAGATAAACTTTTACCAGAAAAAACAAGCAGAGAATATGAACCTTAAGGAGTTAAATATCAAAACTTTTCCATAAGGAAAACAATTCTTCAGAATAAATGCCCTGTGTTAGAAAAATATGTTTTAGAAAGAGAAAAGCATTTATATTCAGACTTTCCTTAACCTTATTTATTTGTTTACTTTTGTTGTTGCAAGTCCTGCAGAAATACAATTCTACAATCGCATTGCCACATCATCCTTCAAAAAAGAAAGAAGGGCTATTGTTATGGGGGGCTCCCTCCTGAAAGGGACAGAGGGACCGATATGCCGACCGGACCCAACCCGCAGAGAAGTCTGTTGCCTCCCTGGGGCTCGGGTGAGAGACTTTGCCACGAAAGTCAAGCGCCTGGTACGGCCCACTGACTACTATCCGCTACTGGTCTTTCAGGCTGGTAGCGATGAAGTAGCAACGAGAAGTCTGAAGGCGATCAACAGAGACTTTAGGGATTTGGGGCGACTACTTAGAGGATTAGGGGCGCAGGTTGTGTTTGCCTCTGTCCTTCCGATAGGGGGGATCGAAGCTGAAAGGCGTGCTGTTCACATAAACTCGTGGCTTCGAAACTGGTGTGACCGGCAGAATTTTGGGTTCTTTGATCACGGGAAGGTCTATGCTACACCAGGCCTGATGGCACCGGATGGGATGCGCCTCTCTCGGAGAGGGGTAAGGATCTTTGGTCAGGAGTTGGCAGGGCTGATAGATAGGGCTTTAAACTAGAGTCAAAGGGGGAAGGGGCTAAAACCAGGCACGCCGGTGAAGACCTAAGGGATGGTACGCTAGAATCAGAGGGGCTGTGTGCCAGTGAGGTCCTTCGGTCAGATCCACAAGGTGCTGAGTGTAAGGAGACGCACCTGAAGTGCTTCTACACGAACGCACGCAGCATGAGGAATAAAATGGATGAGCTAGAAGTCCTGGCCCAGTCTCGCAACTACGACATCATCGGCATAAGCGAAACCTGGTGGGATGAGTCCTGTGACTGGGGTGTTGCGATAGATGGTTACAGGCTCTTCAGGAGGGACAGGCAGGGTAGGCGAGGTGGTGGGGTGGCGATGTATGTGAAGCAGGGGCTGGACTGTGTGGAACTTCAGGTCGGCAATGGCAAAGTTGAGAGCCTCTGGGTAAGGATCAAGGGACGAACGAATAAAGGGGATGTCGTTGTGGGAGTCTATTACAGACCGCCTGGCCAGGACGATAGCGCCGATAAATTATTCTTTACAGAACTAAGAGAGGCCTCGAGATTAACTCCCCTTGTCCTTATGGGGGACTTCAACTTGCCAGACGTTAACTGGGAGTGCCACACGGCTGACACGAGCAAGTCCAGGAGGTTCATGAAGCACCTAGATGATAACTTCTTGGTGCAGGTGCTAACGGAGCCAACTAGGAAAGGTGCCCTCCTAGACCTGTTGCTAGAAAACAGAGAGGGTCTGGTGGGAGATGTGGTGATTGGTGGCCGCCTTGGTCATAGCGACCATGAAGTGGTTGAGTTCAAAATTTACGGTGACAGAAGGAAAAGTGCCACCAAAACCTCATCCCTAGATATGGGGAAAGCGGACTTCAGGCTGCTCAGGGAACTAGTCAGCAAGGTCCCCTGGGAAACTGCTCTTGAAGGCCTCGATGTCCACCAGTGCTGGTCATTCTTTAAGCGATGCCTCCTAGAAGCACAAGATCAGGCAATTCCTAAATATCGCAAGTCAGGCAGGCAGGGCAGGAGGCCGGCGTGGCTGACCAGAAACATTCTAATGGAGATTAGGCGGAAACAGAGAGTGTTTCGCTACTGGAAGGAGGGCCAGGTGTCATGGAAAGAATACAGGGATGCTGTTCGTGTTTGTAGGGAGAAAGATCGAGGGGCCAAAGCACACCTAGAGTTGAAGCTGGCTGTGTCTGTGAGAGAAAACAAAAAGGGTTTTTTTAGATATGTGAATGGAAAAAGGAGAACTAAAGAATACATAGGGCCGCTCCTTGATAGGGAAGGTCTCCTCACAGACAATGACATAGGCAAAGCAGAGACGCTTAATGCTTCTTTGCCTCTGTCTTCATTGCCGATGATGGGCTTCGGGACCCAGGGTGCCCCGAGCTGGAGGACCGGGACAGTGGGGATGACAAACTCCCAACCGACCCTGAACGTGTGCGGGATTTGCTACTCCACCTCGATCCCTACAAGTCCATGGGTCCGGATGGGATTCATCCCCGGGTGCTGAAAGAGCTGGCGAACGTCATCGCGGAACCTCTCTCAATTATTTTTCAACGATCCGGGGGATTTGGAGAGGTCCCAGTAGACTGGAAGCTGGCAAATGTCGTGCCGATTTTCAAGAAGGGTCAGAAAGAAGACCCTAGCAATTACAGGCCTGTCAGTCTCACGTCAGTGCCTGGTAAAATCATGGAGAAGATGGTTCTCGAACTTATTGAGGCGCACCTGGGGGACAAAGCAGTCATTGGTCCCAGCCAGCATGGGTTTGTGAAGGGTAGGTCCTGCCTAACTAACCTGATTTCCTTTTATGATAAGATCACCTGTATGGTGGACCAAGGGAAACCAGCTGATGTGATTTTTTTGGACTTCAGCAAGGCTTTTGACACGGTTTCCCATAGGATCCTACTGGACAAAATGTCCACCATACAGCTAAATAAAAACATCATACAATGGGTGAGCAATTGGCTAACGGGCAGGGCCCAAAGGGTTATGGTAAATGGGGCTGCGTCAGGCTGGCGGGCGGTCACTAGTGGGGTCCCTCAAGGCTCCATTTTAGGGCCGGTACTTTTCAATATTTTTATAAACGATCTGGATGTAGGAATAGAAGGTATTTTGAGCAAGTTTGCTGATGACACCAAACTTGGAGGAGTTGTGGACTTGAATGAGGGTGGAAAGGCCTTGCAGAGGGATCTGGATAGGTTGGAGAGCTGGGCGATCACCAACCGCATGAAGTTCAATAAGAGCAAGTGCCGGGTCCTGCACCTGGGACAGGGAAACCCTGGCTGCACGTACAGACTGGGCGATGAGACGCTGGAGAGCAGCCTAGAAGAGAGGGATCTGGGGGTCGTGGTAGACAGCAAGTTGAATATGAGCCAGCAGTGTGCCCTGGCAGCCAGGAGGGCCAACCGTGTCCTGGGGTGCATCAAGCACGGCATCGCTAGTAGGTCAAGGGAGGTGATTGTCCCGCTCTACTCTGCGCTGGTGCAGCCTCACCTCGAGTACTGTGTGCAGTTCTGGGCACCACAGTATAAAAAGGACATGAAACTGTTGGAGAGTGTCCAGAGGAGGGCTACGAAGATGGTGAAAGGCCTGGAGGGGAAGACGTACGAAGAACGGCTGAGGTCACTGGGCCTGTTCAGCCTGGAGAAGAGGAGGCTGAGGGGGGACCTCATCACAGTCTACAACTTCCTCGTAAGGGGGTGTCGAGAGGCAGGAGACCTTTTCTCCATTAACACCAGTGACAGGACCCGTGGGAACGGGGTTAAGCTGAGGCAGGGGAAATTTAGGCTTGACATCAGGAGGGGGTTCTTCACAGAGAGGGTGGTTGCGCACTGGAACAGGCTCCCCAGGGAAGTTGTCACTGCACCGAGCCTGTCTGAATTTAAGAAGAGATTGGACTGTGCACTTAGTCACATGGTCTGAACTTTTGGGTAGACCTGTGCGGTGTCAAGAGTTGGACTTGATGATCCTTAAGGGTCCCTTCCAACTCAGAATATTCTATGATTCTATGATTCTATGATCTTTCATCTGGTGTCTCACTGTACTGTGAATACATTTTGGCAGTATCTTCATGTAAGCAAAAATATGATAAATACAGGAACGAACAGAGAATCATTCATAGATACAATGAAGTGTGTTGAATTCCATAATTCAGCTTATGCAGACACACATATGTCTAAAGTTATGTTGCAGCCATTAGGAGACTTAGGTCCATTTTTTTTTTTTTTTTTCTTGAAAGTTCACAAATTTATTTGTAAGCCTTTACCAGTATTGTACTGACATGAGTATTCACGGTTGTGAGTCCCATAGGTGTCTTATGGTGTTTGCTTAGATTTGAAACATTGATAACTGCTGTGTAAGTCTGTACCATTTCCTGTAGTATGCATGTTAATGGTACAATCTGGTCTTTCTTTACTGTCACAAATAATTTGATAGGAAACAACACATTTTAAAATATCAATAAAAAACATATTTCTTCCTCCTAATCAACCAAATGTATGACAGTGTAACCCCTTCAAGTCATTGATAACACTGAACTAGAACTGGTATTTTCAGATGGATATAAATAAATTTTGTTGGAGAATAACACAGCATTTAGCCTAATTTTGGAATAATTTTAATTAAAGAAATATGAAGTTTTGTGCAATGGATTTGAGAAATTGGTCCAGAGCCTTTAAATTTATGACTTCAATAAACAATGCAATTACATTTTAAACTAAACAGACAAATTCTAACAAGTTGCAAATTTTATAAGCTATTCTCACTTTTCTAATAGTCTTTACCATTAAAGCTGACACTACTGTCTTTCTTGTCTTAGAATAATTTTAAAATTAATTTTCTTCCATTACAGGTAAACCTTTCAATGCTTACTACAGCATGATAGATGGCAATACATATACAAAGCATTACACAACATAGAGTAGTTTCTACTGCAAAATAAAGTTTCTTAAAATTTTCTGTTTCAGTAAAAATCAGAAAATCTCTCCCTCTGCTCTATTTTAGAAAAATAATTGCAACATACTCAAATTAGAGATAGCCATACATTTATTTTCTACAGCAGCTAGAGAAGGGGATGTGTAATAGTATTTATTAAAGATAAAAACAGTGGTCAGTGTTAGACATTTTTCTCTGAATTTTCAATAGTAAAAAAGGAGATACAAAGCAAACTAAGTATTCTGTTATGTGACTCCATCTCTAAACTGTGAACAAAGCTTTTGCCACTATGTTTATACAGGATGAATTCTATGAGTGCGTACAGAAAGCGTTGAATACAATTTTTGTAAAAATATGCATCAATAATTAAAATAGGGTATAATTCTCTCTACTTGGCAGATGTCAGATTGCAATAGGATTTGATAGTAAAAATAACTGTAATCTAGTGTATGCACATGATCCAAATTATTAATGCATTTGATAATGATCTATGTTTGGATCCTTTTACCAAGGTATCAAACTTAGTCTTTTACCAAGGTATCAAACTTTTGGATTTGGTAATTATCCATTGTCCAGAGCTGACCTGACAGCTCCTAAGTATCTTTTTTATATGAGTTGTTGCTATATCTATGATCACTGTAATGCATAGGCTAGAGCGAGACAGGGGATTGATCTTCAACAGATGAAAAGACAAGGCGAGAGAACAAGGTCTCAGTGGTATCACTGACTATTGAATGTAGCAGATCACTGCCCAGTAAAAACTTGTCTTTTTTTACTTGGTTGTAGCTAGGGGCACAGAGTCAAGAAAATGACCATATTTCTCAAAGTCAGGGAAAGAGAGTAATGGTCTGTAGTGATCTTTATTTACATAAGAAAATAGAAGAATATATATATATATATATATATATGTGGAAAGTGAAAAGAAAAAAAAAAAAAACCATGAAATCATACAAAATTTGGAAAATTCATGAAAAATGCCATGCATGTGTATTATTTTTGGTGCTCCTCATCATAGGCTGTGATTTACATTATGCTTGACATATTAATTATAAAAAGAGATAGTCCAGTTATAATATTCCATATAGTCTGGGAGTGATTGATACAAACTGTAAAACTCTTTGACCTTTCTAATATTCTGACAGTCAATTTGATAGTCTTTACTAATTCTTCTTCAGAGCATCAGTCACCTCCAAAAAGGGGAATTAAAAAACAACAAAAACAGCAACAACAAGAAGAAACACTACCCAGGTGAACAAAAAGTTCAGGGACAGATACAGAGTTAATTTTGACTTAATGGATTTATTATATGACTGCTAAAAGCTTTTGCAATTGATTGCTTAATTAGCAACATTAAGTTCTATCTCAGAACTGCACTAATGGCTCTCATCTATACTTAAAATTAAAGCCATATACTAAGAGAAAGTGCTTGGTGGATTTCTTGAAATAGATATACTTATCATGGGTTATTCTTTAAAGCCATTAAGAAATCTGCATTTTAAGCTCACAGTATCATCTAATGTATTTAAATATAAAAGTAAAACAAAACAAGTAACCTTATTTTAAAAACTGGGTTTTAATGGGTCAGTGCTGTTACCTAAATTCTGCTGAGACAAACCTGTGAAGCCAATGATAGATCATATATCATAGATTATAATACCAGAAGGGATATCAAATGTGATCTCCAGTAAAAACTAGGATTTAAATTCTGAAATGATAGGGTGAACTAGAGAAACAATGAATCTAGGTTTTAGTATTGCCTTCAATACACAGTCAGAATTTTCTGTAAGCTATCCTAGTAGATAATTATGTCATAATTTAAAAAATAATGATTATCTTGATACTGGAATTAATTTGCTTAGCTTCAATTTCTAGGCATTGTGATTTTTATTTATTTATTTATTTATTGGGGGGGGGGGGGGGGGCCCCCCACATAAAGCATATTGTTGAGTTTTATGTTTAGACACAGAGATTTAGAGTGGGATTAATCTCTCCTGAACTTAAAGGTGAAAATTTAAAGGTGAAAATGTAATGTGTACATATGTAGGTGTCTACAAGTAAGCTAAGATTCCCCAAATCCTGTTTTTAGACAATGAATTCAACAGCACTTGTAAGTCTATTCATCTGGCCAGCCTGTAAGTTCAGCTAAATAGATCTCCATGCTCTTTTGAATGTACTGTCCAAATAAACAGAAAATAACAGGATTTTAGACATTCACTATATGTGTACTAACTTGTTGTAGGTATTTTAGTATATACCTGAATCACAGTTTTTCTGTCTAGAAGCTGATCATCTATCTATACACGCCTTCCATCAAATTCTGGCAATTAAATAATTTGCCAAAATCTGAATAAAGCCTATGTATATTGTTCTTCATAAAACATGTAGACACCTAAAAAAGCACAGCAAGGTGAATAATTATTTCCCCAGTCAATCAGTGTCAGCCTGACTGAACACATTAAAAAAAAAAAAAAAAGTTTTTGTTTTGTTTTTTCTTTTTTTTTGTTGTGGTCTATAATGTATGTCAAAAACTTTTTTCTAATGTAAAGCCAGTTGAAGTTTCAACAGCACAGAGATTATGACATCCGAAAAACACTGTAAAGCTCAGTCATAAAATACTAAAGCATCTCTTAAAATGTAAGAACTTATGCATTTTTTTTTTTAGTCAGTGTGCCAACGTGAGTGCTGAAAGTTAAGCAAATGATTAAGTTCTCTGCAGAACCTGGGTCACAGCTTATACTTCAGAGCATATGTGGACTCATGATAAAGCAGACTAAAAAATAAGTGACTACATTTAAACTTCTGTTTGTATGTTGTCTCCTGTTTTTTTTTTTTTGTTTTGTTTTGTTTTTATATCTTTGTACTTTTTATATCTTGAGGACTGCCCATAGCATCTGGCCAACCGTCTGCATCCTGTATAGAGATCCAAACTATGCCCACTAATAAGCTTTCACATATTAGCTGACTAATGCATAGAAGTTCAAGAACCTTTTAAAAGAGCAACAAAATAGTTGTGAAGTGTGAATAACACTGATGAATGACATTAAGGTCTGTAATCATGTTGCTTTCTGTCTCCTAGATTTTTCTGTGAGAGTACCTTTTACTTTCCTGTTTGAGGAAAGATGGGGGGTTGTACGGAACATAATGTCAAGAAGGAAAATGAGAAAGATTCATTTGTTTGCTTGTTTAATTAAGGAATGGATTTATTTTAAAAGGTTGTGCTGCAATCAGACTACACTTATGAAAGAAAGAACTGGTGCCAAGGTCTTACTTTGTAACAACCTGTATTATAAATATGGATGAAAGCCAGATTGCTCTTTTACAAGAAAGGGTGCCAAAGACAGAAATGGAACTGATTCACTTTATCCATTCTTAAGGTAGAAAAAAGCAAGTTTCACATTTCTTTCAGTAACTGTTGTATGTGCAAAGGAGAAAAGAAACTAACTTTTTTACCTCGACTAAATAATTTGTGCAGAATTAAATGGATGTAGACAATTTTATATTCGAGTATTGATGCAACAATGGAATTCTCACCAAAACTCCAAGACACATACATAAATTTAGTTATGAAATTAAAGGAACACAAAACAATATGAAGGATTTGTTAAATTCTCAAAAATAATCATAAATACAGAATTGTCACTTACTGAATGTCATTTCTGGTGGGATCCCAGAACTACTTTTGGTCCAAGTGATGCAGATGCTGTAAAGTGTGGGAATTGATAAGCAGTAAACATTACAATTCACCAACATAGCTGTTGTGCATTACTTTGTATAAACAATAGCTAAAGCATATTTTACTGTGGGCACATATAGTTCACTTATAAAAGAACAAATTGTATGGGACCATTCACAAGGTGAAAGACTTTCAGAGGATGTGGGGACAATGGTAGACCATTGGCTGAACATGGTTTTCCAAAACCTCTTCTTTGGCTAAAAGAGGTAGACATCCAGTGAATGAAAACCAGAGTATCAGAGGTTTAAAAACAGATATATAGTGAGGGTAAAGGTAAGAGAGTCACTGAATGTGTCCAGTCAGCCGTGGAACTGCTGACATTGGTGCAGCTTCTGAACAAGAAGAGGATTTATTTTTGCTGGTCCTTGAAAGAAACTGGTAAAAAGAAATATAATTCCAGGGTAGGAAGAATGACTGGAGGGAAAAGATATCCAAATCAGAAGTACCTGATGCCTCAAATGGTCTTGCTTACATTCTGAGTAACAGGTTTTATGACCTATTAATTCTTCATTTTATTCAATTCTCTCTCCTAATGTTGCTCAAATTATTCAGGATGTCTTGAGTTCTTCTTACAGTGAGATATTCAAAGTGTGTAAATTAAAATACATCATCTGGAATTACATAGATGTCTAAAATAAGGGAAATTACACTTAAACATATTTTACTGTTAGGGTGATTGAACACTGGAATAGTTTGCCCAAAAAGGCTGTGGCGTCTCCATTCTTGGAATCAGGAATTCTTATCATGATGTTATCATACTCAGTGGATTTTTTTCTCAGGCAGAAGACTTTCAATCAATTATTTTGTTTTTAAGTATTGAATTTGATAGAATACATTTTAATTATTAAAAACAAAGAACAAAAAGAGGAAATTGACAACTAACTTACTTCCCTACCTTCCTTTGGTATGAGTCCTACAGTGTTTTCAGAAGCAATAATAGATTTTTTTTTGGTTTTGTTTTTAAAAAGAGCTATGAGACAAAAATGTTCTTTATCTAGGAGATGGATCTTTGAATATATTTTTAATTTTAAATTGCAAGGTTAAAAAAGAAGGAAGGAAGGAAGGAAGGAAGGAAGGAAGGAAGGAAGGAAGGAAGGAAGGAAGGAAGGAAGGAAGGAAGGAAGGAAGGAAGGAAGG
>NC_048894.1:142861305-142876234 GCF_011077185.1 Oxyura jamaicensis
AAAGAAAGAAAGAAAGAAAAAAGAAAGAGAAAGAAGAAAACAGTACAAAAAGCTATTGAACAAAATTTCTGTTTAACTAAAAATTACATATTTTTCTGTCACTGAGTTGTCCATTAGCCCAATCACAGAAAATATATCACTGATTTTCAATTTAAAGTTCCCATTGGAAGTTCCCATTGGATCAAGTATCTGCCTGAAAGTACAGGCTTATATTTCTTTATTTTTGTTTTCTACCTGAATATTTAAATATTACAAACCACATTTATCAGTCTGTCAAGAGGAACTGCGAGAATCAGATCTCAAAAGAACACTAGCCGGAAGCACAACACACGTCTCAGAAGTAATATGCATTGTTTTAAATCCCTTTGGACATAAGAGAAAAGCATCAGTTTTCCACATTCTGTATATGGATACTATTTTGCTGATGAATCAAGAGAAGCCCATGGTGTTCTTACTACTTTTGTTCTTAGATGAATTATACTACTTTCCTACTCTCCCGATCAACAACAAGAGCTGAACAACAAAACAACGACACAACTTCAATTTTTGTTAGCTACTGCTTAATCTTTGGATACGAAAGCTAACTCATGTACACCAATGTTTTTTTCAAATTGTTTATTTTTCTCATGTTGTACATGACATCCTCAAGTGCTAAATATGTTATATTTAACAA
Organism: Oxyura jamaicensis; assembly: GCF_011077185.1. Classification (NCBI taxonomy): domain Eukaryota; kingdom Metazoa; phylum Chordata; class Aves; order Anseriformes; family Anatidae; genus Oxyura; species Oxyura jamaicensis. The sequence continues at coordinate 142,861,979 of NC_048894.1, forward strand.
GATTTTTTTTTTTGTGTGTGTGTCTAGATCAGGATAAATTTAAATTTAATTCAATGTGAAATTGCATGAAGTTGTCCATATCTACCTCATTTCTAGATTAGAGCTAATTGAATATTTTTTTTAAGAGTCATTTATGAAAGTGCTGCTATTAGTTGAACATTGCAAGAACTCTAGCCTTTACTTACCGTTGCTATGTGAAACTTGATAGAATTTGAGTCTTCTGTCCTACTACGGATGAATTATAATGATTTGGATGTTCTTCCTGGTGTCCAAACAAAAATGTTTTGTTTTGTTTTGTTTTGCTTAAAGAGTTAAAAAGAAATCACAATAACTTTAAGGGAATCCAATGTGCCAGTTTTCAATCATTGAAAGAATAAAAATATAAAAATAAAAATAAAAATTGAGAACAGCTTATAAAAGAACTCTGATATGTAAAAAAGTATGTGGAGAATAATTCCCTTTCAGAGAAGTTGTGAAGATAGAAAGATAAAACATAATTCCATTAAAAAGAAGCAGGAAATTGCTTAACTACTGATTCACTTGAGTGTTGCAGAATGAAGTCCAGTGATATGGTCAGCCTGATTACAGTAGACATCAACACATATGTTGTCTTGCTGATTTATTAGGTAATTATAACCTTATTCAGTGACCACATAAATCACAGTTGATTGCAATGGATGTAGGATAGGAATCTAGACCATTTGATTTTTAAATGTATCTTTCCAAATCCAATGGAAATTTGTTTTTTAAATTATGGCAGAGAGCATGGAGAGAAACAAACAAACACAAACCAAAACAATAAACTTCAGCCTGAATAATATCTTAAGGAGTACTCAAAGTCATTGTCTGAATCATAATTTCATTATTTAAGGTTTCTTCTTCTTCCTCTATTTTTTTTTCATTACTTTCTGTTGTTTCTGCTCTTTCTATCATCTCTAATCAGTTTTATAGTAACATGAACACTTCCCTGTGTGCTCTTATACAGATAAAAATTCCATTGACTACAGAAACAGAAGGATCTACAGGAAGAAACCAACATGAGCAGTGAGTTTTATAATGGCCTTTTAAAATAGATAATATATTTGCTCTTTCATAAAAATCAAGATTGCTTCTTTTAGCATCCCATTACACGTGTGTTAATTAAAAGGAAACTTTTATTATACCGCTTCCCCAAATTTACTACAGAAAGTCTGCTTTCTTTTACAAATGAAATTGTGTATCAAGAAAGAAAGTGAATTTTTATACTGATAATGGTGAATACATTTTCAGGCTCATGATTTAGCACAGACAGATAATTACTTGAAGTTGATGCAAAATAGAGTTATGAAGTGGCAAAATTTGTATTTTTTTTTTTTTTTTTTTTTTTATGTACAAAAGCTATAATTTGATGAAAACCTGCCCTCAGACTTATCTGTGTTTATGTTCATATCTGATAAAAAGTTGTTTTCAAGGGAAGACACAGTTCTCCTGTGTTTTGGCAACAATTTGAGATTTCTGACTCCTGTAACTATCTAATTCATCTATGTATTATTTTAGGCAGACATTTATTTTACTAGAACATATTCAGTATTAACTTGATCTCATCTGACAGTTTTACTAGTTTAGCAAGACAAAGAATATATATATATTTATTTTCTGTATTACTATCAAGACTGAGTTACAGTTGCTATATAGTTAATGTGCTCAGATTAAGCAAAGCAATCTACCTGGGCATATTTTAATATGAACCTTGAAACATCCACCCTATCTGTAGAGAGTCATGTGTCGTTTTTTTTTTTTTTCTTTTTTTCTTTTTTTTTTTTAAGTTTGCTTAGCATAAGCCAACTGTTTGGTAAGGTAAAAATATATAAAAGATATGATATAATATAAGCCCCATGGAGTCATTTGACTTAATAGAGTCAGTATTAAACCCACTTTTTGCCTATCTATTTATAAATTTTTATTTTAAATTTTAAATTGATTTTAAATTTTCTATCTTCTGCTGAAACATCAGCAAAATCAAACTTGAAGAGCCCATTTATGATTTGTGTCGCAATGGGAACATACGTGTTTATTTATTTATTTATTTATTTATTTATTTTCCAGTGGAGGGAAGTATCAACTCTTTTTTATTTGCCATTGACATGGACTTTTTTTTTTGTTTGTTTGTTTTTTCCTCCGGGTGCTTCTGAAAAGAATGCTGTAGGGAATTTCACCCTATAGCTGATGCAGCAGTTGTCATCATCTCTTAGTTTCCAACACTGAAAATTAAGTAATGTTGGCAGTAGTTGCTTATATGCTCTTACTGCAGCTGAGTTATAAATTATTCTGTCACTAATGCCCAACGTGCCTATTCCATTATTTCAATTTAGGACTATGATGACTTTCCTTGTTGAATCAAATTGTTTTAGGGACAGGAGCAGGCAAGATCTCAGTGGAAACCAACAATAAAAACAAACATTGCTGTATAAGTATTTTTTTCAAGATGACAAAATACTTCCTTTCTTTTTCCTCTGAATACTATTGCCTTTTCTTGCCACATAGCTGTGTTTGCAGAGGCATGTATTTTGCTGTGGAAGTGTACCAGGTATCCTCTGATATGGGAATGTCTTAACAAATCCTACAGTATTGTAACATTTAGTAAAACTTATTAGCCATCAGATAATGTTATTCATTTGGTGAACTACTACCACTAAGTCACTACTAGAACATAATACAACAATTTCTCCCTTCTGCTAATGGCAAAGTCCATATTCAGCTTTTATCATGAGCTACTGCTATGTCACACCGTACATTTTTTTAAGCTGAATTATTTTTCTTTCTAGATGTAACATTGTGAATTACATATATGATAATAGATGATTCCACATCACAATCTGGCATAATTACACTAGTTGAATAGCAATAGAGTCTTAGAACTACTCATTCAATATTGTATAGCACCTCATCTCTTAATAATGCAAAAAAAGTGTAGAACCTTCCTTCAGTTCTCAAACTGCTGTAGGTGCTCTTGAGAAAAGCACATTAAATAACTGTGCTATATAGCAGATCTGCATCTGAGAGATTTTTTAATTGTGATATCTGAATAATCTCACAAGAAGGCTTTAAACTGTGGAGCTTTCATGGGGTTTCCTTGCTCTATTTTTCTTTTTCATCCTGTTACACACAAAATAGGAAAGCATAGATGCAAGGCAGTTGTTCAATTAAATTTCTTTATCATTTGTACCTTGTTGCCATATTAAAAGCAAGAAAAATATAATAGTGTTCTGATTCATTCTTTTTAAAAGAAATTGCAATTCATATAAATATGTCATTGGGCTGTCATACTACTTAATATAGTAGAACAACACGCAATAAGTACATTTAACATCAACCAAGTCTCCCAGTTCTGCTGCTACTTGCTCCTATGGTAAGCATGCCTTGTCTGCATAATTTGCAGTAAAAAATATTTTAGGCCTTCTTTTAGAAGGTTTAAGGGCATAATACCGTTGAATTTTATTTTATTTTACTTTATTTACTTTTATTTTATTTTATTTTAGAATTGCTTCATGATCATATTAAAAGCATGATATAAATTTTACACTAAGGCATTTTTCTGTCTTTTTTTTTTTTTTTTTCTGAAAGCATGTTGTGGAATGTAAGAGTGCTAAAGTGCAAGTAGCAGTGAGCATACAAAACTTGTGCTATTTTTTCAGGGGGGATTATTTTTGTTTGCTTTTCTGTATATAGGTTTAAGGTCATGATTAGTCAATTTAGTTTAATCAGTTTTAGCAAAGGTATATTGTTACACAACACTAAGATGAATTCAAACTGTTAAAAATACAAACGCACAATGAACAACAAAAACAAGTCTTCTGTGATGCTACCAAAATCAATTTCAATAGCAATCACTTACATTAGAGAGGTCTGCTTGTAATACAGTGGAAAGGTCAATAATGTTTCTTGCCTAGTTAGCAATGTAACTTTCAAGCTTCCCTGGGTAGGAGCTGTGATCACAGTGTCTGGCAAAGTAATTTTTCCACAGACCTTGTACTTGTCACATTGTTCTCCAGAGCTCAACAGGTTGTCTGTAGTATTCTTGACTTCACAGCCTGCTTTCTCTTCTTTCTTGATTTCATTTAGAAAAATTGTCAATAACTCCATACCTCGTTGTCATTAAAACACAAGACTGCAAGTAATGAAAGACTGTAGTAATGTTTGGCTTTCACCTTAGTATTCTTTAACTTTTCACCCTTATGCTGCCTGCAGCTTTATCACAAGTTAAGAATGTTATTGCTCTATACTTACACCATCACAGCAAAACACAATGGGATCTGAGCAGTCAGAAAAAAAGAAATCTAGACTGTTATTAGGTAATATGCTAGCTCATATGAGCTGGTACCTCTGTTGTGCTATGGGAGTTTGGGTAGAAGTGAAGTAAGTAGATTGAATCCCAAAGAGTCCCTTCCTCGAAAGGTCAAAGGATCTTAAGTATGGTACAGAACACTTGTTAATGCAAGTATATTTTTCCTTTTTGACTTGACATAAGGAAGTAAAATCAGCTTTTAACCTATACCACAAAAGCATTTTACTTTCTTATATTTATTTAGAATAGCCTGTGAATTTTCTTCTGATTTAATTTTTATTTCTACAAATGTTCACACAGTTGCTAAAGCCTCCAGTCAAGCACTGGAAGAGCATCTAATTCTCAAGAGATTGTTGTTGTCATTAAAATCATTCTTCACACTGATTCCAAAGAAAATGGATCAAGTCTCTAATTTATTAATAGAAATGCTATATGTAGTGTTTCTGAAAATTGAAGTTAATTTTTAAAAAATGCTGATTTTTATGATCAATTTCCACATTTTTATAGAGATGTTTCAGAAAAAAAAATAGAGAGAGTGTTGACACACTCTGGCTATTAAACTTGTGGCTCATTCTGATTTTCTAGTGGTAGTTTTATGTCCAGCTATATTACATTCTTTAAAATTCTGTTGCATATAAAACTTGTACTCTTTCCAGAGGACTCAGCCTCTACCCAGTACTACATACTGTAGTCAGTGTTTTGGTAAGATAGTGGCACATAGGATGTCAAAATCAGCACTCTTCTTCTTCTTCTTCTTCTTCTTCTTCTTCTTCTTCTTCTTCTTCTTCTTCTTATCATCATCATCATCAGAGGACATGAAACCTTTAAGAACTCCCCAAATAATTATTCTTTATTTTCTAAAGAAAATGCATTTTCTAAATGCATTCAAATAAAATCTTCAAAGAAGTAATAATGAGAAAATCTCTGAAAGAAGACTGGTAAAAGGGAAAAAAAAAAAAAAAAAAAAGTATGTGGGAAAATGAACATTTCTTACATAAGAAATAGCCCATAGACTTGAGTATTAAAAATATTTGTATTTTCATCGGTCTTAACAATTTGGTAGCATATATCACAGTAATTTGCAGCAAAAATTGTGGTTATGAATATGTGATTCTGAAAATTTCATCCAATTTAATTTTTGGACTTAGTGTTTCAGTTTCATAAAAGGATATTGCAAAATGATATTTTGCAAAACATTTGTGAAAGAAAGAGTAATTTCAGCACTTATTTTCTAGAAAATTCATCTCTGATTTTATCTCACTCGTCTATGATTTGCAATTACATGTTATGTCACTGGATTTAGTACTCTTTATTACACCCTTATTTCACTTACTTTTCTTCCTTTTCTGTAATCTCTTACCATCTGCTGTTGTTTCAGAGAGAAAGCTATCAGTTTTCTCTCCTATTTGCCTTCAAATTACATCTATTTGACTGTGTTATTTTTCCTTTAATTGCTTTTGCCACTTGTGATCGTAAGAAAGGAAAACTGCCTCCAAGATGATATTTCAAAAATAATTTAGCCAGCCTTCATGCATTGTTTTCTGAAGTAGCAGCACAATCAGTAGATGGTACAATAGCACCAATGGCTTCTCAGAAGTGATGTGTCCCATGTCAATGATAGTTGTTACTCAAAACCTGCTGTCATCCTTAAATATATCACTCTCTTCTTGGTCTTTTCTAATAGTTGCAACCTGAAATAGAAAAGTGTTTTTTTTTTTGTTTGTTTGTTTGATTGCTTTCCCAAAGCAAATGTCCACCAATCAATTTTTGTCTAATCAGTGTTTGTACAGTGAGGCCCCAATCCCAGCAAGTAATTCTGCAGATGTTACAATATTCAAAACAGACAACATAGCATTGTCTATAGACACTCAGTAGATCTAAGCTTTATGAATTTTTAGACACAGTTTTTCTGAGAATTTCCTCTAGAAATCATCCTCCATTTTGTATAAAAATTCATTCCATGCTATTTGCTAAAGCAATTTTTTTTTCTTCTTTAAAACAAAATGAAATAAAAACATCAAAATGAAACAAACAAAATCAAAACAAGTGTCAAGCTTTCTGCCCAGATACTAGATCTATGAAAAAGTCCCAGGCTGCATATGCTGTGTCTCAAGCAGCTGGGCTGAGTTAGAAGCTGCTTTAGAGTCCTTGAAATGGGTTCAGCAGGACAAAACTCTTGTAGACCTCTGGCAGGAGCAGAACCCCATGAAGCTCACCGACGCTAGGGCTAGTTTTTTAGCTCCACCTAGTGGAGTTTTGGAGGTCTTCTCTGCACGTTTCGGTCTCGGGAACGTTTGCAAGTCGAATTATTAGGATATTTTTCTAGTACTCATTGTTCTTCGACCACTTCAGCAGTCTCAATCTTACTATATTTATCTTGTCTATGTCCCTCTCTCTCTCCCCCTGAGACAGAAAGATATCAGTCTCCTACATTAAGGACTCGGTGCTTTCATCATCAAGGTTGACTAATGCTCAAAAGCATGGATGTTTGGTTGTATTGTTTTGAAAATTAGAGTACACAGATTCATTAGTGTAAATCTAGGAAAAAGCTTATTGAAATAAAGGACTATAGGAAGAGAAAAATAAGCAATTTTCTAGAGGTCAGTAGATTCTTCTTTAAACCATAGACTAAATCTATTTGAGATCAGATTCCAATGGCTTTTACATAGCACCACTATTTTTTTTCTGAGAAAGTGGAATTTAAAATAATAGTCTTGAAAAAGTTAGACTGACTTGTGTGCACATGTAAGTCTTACAGATCAGGTGGATTATATTGTGTATGGATAGACTGAATTATAGAGAAATTATATTTTAAACATCAAAAATCCTACCATTTGTAAATAAATGTTAGGTACCTTAAGGGGGTATGCAATATTCCTTCTGCTTTCTAGCCTAAAGCAAAGCCAGCCTTTTCCAGGAATTCAAGGGAAGCCTTATTCCTACAATCTTCTTCCAGAACTGACTTCTGGGGTTAGGAATAGGGGGTGAGAAATGCAGCTGACCAAGAGAAACTGGAATGTATATAAACACTTTGCAAAAGAGGTTTCTTTCCAATTTGTTAGGAATTTGAACTTTTCTCTCTACGTACCTTGGAAGTCCTGTACTTTTTTTTTTGTGTGTGTGTGTAAGCAAATGGATGTGCTCAGGGTATGCAGGGAGCACAGAGGTTGTTAGACTTACGGTTTCAAACTGCCTTAATGTCTCTGGGATGATTTAAGTGAGCTGAAAATCTTGTTACGATCTCTACTATACTAATAACCATTTCTTAAACTTGGTTTTCATTAAAATTTTCAATATTTCATGAATAATATAACAGTAATTATCCAAAACAGCACTCTGGAAATAAAGTACTTCTGAAGATCAAAAGTGATTGATTTTGCCCATTCAGACTACGCCACCATCTGGTCCACAAATCACTGTCACAGCACAGTTATCTCAGTGTGTTTTGGTCACTCATTATTCGTTTGTATTATTTTTGTTGTTGTTAACATGAAACAGAATGAAAGATTCAGATGGTTTAGGTAAGCATAAACCAAAGGATCTGCGTGAGGGATCAAATGGAATCCCTGACTGCAGCGAAATTGCTTTTCCTTAATGTCTCACAAGCAGGATTTACTTGTGGGTTCTAGAGAGTTCCAGAGAGTGTCTTTTCCTCTCCTCTCAAATTGTGGAAGTAAAAGGTTGCAGAAGGCTACCATTTACAGTGTCTCTGAAATAGTTTTTGCTTCTGAAAAGCCACCAACTCAGTCCAAAGTCAATGAAAACTTCAAATTTCTGAATGTTAAATGAAAAGCTAAAGCACATGTAATTCCTCTGAGAAGTGGAGGAATGGGTAGGAGATCAACAGAGAGACTTAGTAAATACGCTCAGTTCAGAATGTCTGGCTGAAGTACTCAGAGACTCCAAAAGAGTTATACTCATAAAGGGAAGTCTAGATGATTCTAGGATGTAATGTTGTAGCATGCTCCTGTCTGTAATAAAGCTATAGGGCAGAAGAGGGTGTAATGCAGCAAAGAGCAATAATTCATAGACCTTTTTTTTTTTTTTTTTTTTTTTTAAATTCTGTTGACCTACTGTGTCAATGACAGCAACAAAAATAAATCTAGAATAAATTGAAAATGTTGACAAACATCAGTTTTGCAGGAATGGAGAAATGAAGGAAGAAACATACATACATATCTCCACACATATACATTATTTATTCTAACCACTGTCATTAATTTGGGCTAGAAATTAAACTTTATAGGTGGATCTGCATTACCAATTTGGTGGTCTGGAGGGGTCCTTTTTATTGTGAATTTGCCTTTTGTTTATCCTTGGGAGTCCTGTGGTACACACTCAGGAACATCAGCAATGAACTTAATAACCTGACTGAAAGTCACTCACAGGGGCACTATCCAGAGCAACCCCTGGCAAAATGGATCCAAGGGCCTCCAGCAGTTGGCTTTCTGCATGTGCTATGCATTCCCAGAAACAACAACTGGTGCAAACTCCATTGTGTCTAAATATACAATGTAGAAATAAAGTCTTGGAGAGGTAACAGGTCATAGCCCTGATCCTTTCCTCTTTGCACTACATCAGTAAGTAACAGAAATAGAAGCAGTGATTTCTATCATAAGCACATGTTCTTTTTTATACAAATGTGTTCAAGTAAGAGGAAAAATGCATAGAAATCATATTGTTGTGGCTGTATATCAGCTTCTGCCTAGCTAATAATGGTAACTATGTAAACAACTATAATCACCTAGCAAAAAATAAATAAGTAATTAAATAAAAGTCTCAATGCAAAAAAAAAAAAAAATCAAACAAAAATCCCTAAAGAAATTAACTGGAAATGAAAATGTACCAGTCCTTCATTAATACAGATTTACAGTTTCTAGGTGGTATCTTGCAGTGCGACACAAAAGTTCAGTTCATTAAAATTTGGGTTTCTGAAAATAAACAAAGTCAAAATGATTACACTCAAATCTGAAAAGTACTTTTGCCTTATTTGGTGTTTATCAAGAAATGCCTCTGATGCAGTAAAGTATACACATATAAATTGTCTTTGAACTGTACTGAAAGTGCAGGTACATATAATTGTCTGATAGTCAAACACTTAGGGTAAATGTATACCACATAGTGGGGCACAGTGCAGAGCTTCCAAGGCTTGCAAAGATCAGAGCCAGTATAGCTGTGCAACCACTGCAGTCTTTGGAGGAAAGATTTATTATTTTGGTGCAGGGTTGCGTAGTAAAAGTATATTTCTTCCAAGCTGAATCTGGCTTGTAACTCACCCTTTCAAGCTGACTGTACATTCCAGAACTCTGTATTGTCCCACACACACCTCCTTAGTTTTCTCCACACGTATACAGCAAGTCTTTCCTGCCAAATTAATTTTATTTCTTAATGCTGTTTAACTTTACAGTTTGCAACTTCTCTTTTACCTGAACTAGGTTTGATGGAAAGGCTTAAGGTACCACCTGCTAAACTTGATTTGACCTAAGTATATATATATATATATTTCTTGCTATAATTAATACAACATAATGCATGTTCATATCTCAGCTTAATTATGTTTACTATACTTATGAACATTTAATGTAACTAGTAATCTATTGGATTTTATAATTGAGGATTTTCACTCAAGCTTTCTGAAGAGTTACTGCAATATGGAAAACGAACCCACATCTAGTTTTGGAACCTCTGCTAATACAAGATATATTAAAACTTGTTTTGCAAAACAAAATAAGCCCTTATATATAACATTTGTTTATATATTTTATTTCTAATAAAGTGATAAGAAAACACTCTTTCAGAAAACAGTAAAAGAAAAATCTGATTCAAATTCAAAGTACAAATGCAAAGTTAAGTCACACGATGAATGGCTAATAGGCAAGGGACGTAGGGAAGTGACTCAGCAAGTAAGGTCTGGCTGAAACAAAGGCATCTGGAGAGTTACTAAAGCCTTTTTTACTTGGTAAATGGGAGTTTGCTGCTTGGCACAGGAAATAAATAAATAAATCATAAATATTGTGTTACATTCCTTAGGGCCACTGATAGCATTTTCAGTGTCTTTTGATTTATGAATTCTAAAGTTTGGCTGAGACACCACCTTTAGGCTGTTACTTCAGTGGGGACTATTCAAGGAATATACACTTCTCAAACCTCTTCAGAGGGACAGACAATTGATCCATTCTCCTTCCTACCTCTGGCCAAATCCTGTAGAGCACTGTGCTCTTCAAGGAAAAAAAAATCAAATATATCTCCACTGCCTCTGCAGACTGCAGCTACTTTATGGATCATTATCTATCGCTGCATGTCCTGCAAAACTCCAACTACTGTTTCTTATTTGATTTCAAGAATAAATCTAAAAGGGCAGCTAAGCCTTATCACATCCGTTCCTCATAGTGTTCTGAAGGATCCTGGAGAACTCAATCACTTCACCTGAAGACATATTATTAGAAAGGCATGTTGATATCAATTTTGGCCCTTAAAGGCAAAGGAGCAAAGGTCATGATAACCTCTGATATCTCTTGCCTATTTGTTAGCCTTCTGTAGTTCATACAGTTATGTCATCTAATAAATTAAATTTCCATGAGGGGACTGGTGTTTCCTTCTGTCATGGATATTCCCAGCTGTAACCTAGACATAATTATGCTTTGAGTCTTGAATTAAGTAGCTAAACTGTTCACATATATTGTGTGTACAAGATCTGTACAGTTCTCCATTGAATTAATTACCACACAGAAAGCAGAGAAACAAGGGGGTTAATAGAAATCCCAAGAGATTCTAATTAATTTTGTATGAAAATGAGACAAATAACATGATGTACACTTTATTACCTCTTCACATAAAATAAAAAAGAATCATTACTTTTTACGTCTTTTTTTTTTTTCTTTGAATTATTATTATTATTTTTTTTTCCCATCTGCTTTTAAGTTGTAAGAGTGTAAGAGCTTTCAACTTAAACTGGGCTCTTCATTCCTGGAACTGAAATCCTTTAGGATCCACTGTGCCGCTTCTCAGAGGCATCAGAATTTTCAGAACTACCACTTGGTTGCAGCTTAACCTCATGGGCTCTAAAATCTTTCAGATACCTAAGATCCTCACTACTGTCTTTCATAAAGATACATGAATTGAGATGTTTCTGGAAGCAAAACAGCTACTATTAGGACATGACAAAGACAAGGAAATCCATATAGTTCTCAAGTCTAAACACCAAGAATTCCCAATTCAGTTGAAGAACCTAACTAAATCTTTGCATCTAAAGGACTGAAGGAAGATTACCAAGAAATAAATAAACAAGATGTGCAATAAATAAATAAATAAATAAATAAATAAATAAATAAAGCTTGGGAGGGAGGCAGAAAAAAGAAAAACACAAAACAAAAAAACAAAACTACAAAGTGCAAAAGAAGAGTAAGTTATGTATCATGTGCACGAGATAGGAGCAAATTTTGTCCTACAAAATTAGGGTCTGGCTTTCCAGTTTAGGCTCCTAAGTTTAAAAGACAGTTCACAGCTTTCATAGCTGAGGAACTGAGAGTTAGATCAAGTCATGAAAACAGGAAATGGACAGAGGAGGTATAAAAGTGTTTAAGGACACCGCAAGGCATTTCAGGAAGGGAAGATTTATTTCCAATATTTTTACCCCATAATCTGTCAAGTCAAGGACAAGGATATGTTTTTTGCCACAGTCAAAGTTCTGTTTTCTCCTATTTGTACCTGATTATATGCACACCCCTGTCCTGTCCTTGGCATCACCATACCAGATGGTGTGTTCTTTACATGCTCAACCATCTATTTCTCAGAAGGCCAGAATAAAATTGTGGAAGGAAAGAAGCCTTATAGATGTTGTTTTTGCCTCCAGGTTTGTTCAAATATTAGTAAAAGTTCAAGCAATAATGGTTAAAAATAATTATTCTTTTAATTCAATTCCACAGAAAATAAGAGTATTTGAACCTTGTTTTTTGTTGACATTGGAATCATAGCAAAAACCTTTAAACACCTCAAAAGAGGTCACAGTGTGTTCTAATGTCATTTCAAAATCTCAGATGTCTTCACTGTGCTAAATGTAATGTAGTATAAATCAACAGACTTGGAAAATACATTGCAGTGAGAAGTTTTGATGGTATTGGAGTAAAATATTTTGATTTTGTTGCTAAAATCTACGCGTTCATGTATCGTGATTTTTTCCTATAAATTATGTTGTCACAATTTGATATATGCCTGCAGAAAAGGAAGTTTTAGATAAAAGGAGGTTTTATTGATGGAGAACTGCTTCATCAAAAAGAAAATTCAGCTTGCTTTACCTGTAGGATTATTACATTTATATTATCTCAGAACTAGGAATAAGGACTTCTTTATTCTGGTTAAATATTGATAACATTGTGAGATATGTTCATCTGATTCTTGTCAATGTAGAACAATGCTAGGGCCACATGATAGAATGTGACTGTCTTATGTATCCTTGTATAACCATAAGATTGGAGAAATGGAGATGGTTAATGTTTGTATATAGTTATTGTGTTTGGTGATCAATGTATGTATATGGTTTTTACATTTGTTGGTTAATGTATGTATATAGTTCTTGTGTTCTGCAATGGTCCCCTGACAGGGACAGCCTGGACCAGAGTTGTTGCTAGGCGGAACACTGTGGGGGGGGGGGGGAGCATGCATGTGGTCTGGGGTCAAGAAGATTCGAGAAGATTCCAGAAGAAGAAGAAGAAGGCATGCTCGAAGGAGGACATGCCCACCAATGAATATGCATTAGTAGAGGAGATATAAGCCCGGAATGGGAACTGTGGGGTGTGTGTCTTGCTGGAGCAGAGACTCCTGGTGCACCCAGCGCTGTTTGCTTGCCTTTATTCCTCTAATAAATTGCTAACTTTAATTGGAATTCTGTTTGAGACTCAGTCATTTATCACAACATCAAAACAAAAACCTGTTTCAAAACAGAAATAAATCATTATAGTAAAATATCAAACAGTTGCTGTTGCTTGTCCTTTAACCTATTGATTGTATGTCACACAAGTACTGTCCTACCACCTCTGTTTCTTTAAATATGATACTTAGTGATTAAAGATAGTTGCTGTGTGCATATTCTATAATTAGTAGGATCAGGTATTGTATCGTATATATTATCAACAGCTCTGATGTACTTCATGAGACTTACTCTTAAGACTTTTTTAAAAGTTTTTCTTCCTCCTCCCCTGACCCAGAGTAACTGACAGTTAACTTAGATATTCCCTGTTTTGTATTTTACTGGCCTGGTGTAGTACTGAAGAAAAAAGACTTTTTATGAGCTCCTTTAAATTATGTCATTTTATATATGTATCAGAACAAGAAGCCCTAGAAAGTGTAATTTATAAACGGTAATATTTTTTGCAAGGTGGAACATACGGTGAGGCACTGTTCCTGCTTTGGTCCATTTTTTTCCAACTCAGAAAGTATGGTAAAGATGAGCACTTTATATTTTGATTTTCTTAATTAAAAATATGTTTTGTTTTGTTTTGTTTTTCTACCATTTCATTACAACTGGCTACAGTATCTCTATTGGAAGGACACAGAATAACTTAATTATTTGCAGTCCTGAAACATACCCTAAGCATTTGTTTAAATTCTTTCGTTTTTAAAGGGTTTTATTAATCTCCTTCCGATCGATATATATTCAAATATTTTTTAAAAATATATTTTAATTTGAAAATGATTTTTCTAAAATAAAAGATTATCACTTTATTGTTAATAGTACCATTTTAACTTTAGTATCATTTATAGTACCATTTAATTAGTACCAATGGTACTAATTGTAACGTTTTAATTATAGTACCATACCAATTTAACGAGTACCTCGCAGGGATCAGCTGCAGCGAGGGCTCCTGGCAGGCAGACGAACGAAACCAACCCATACCCGGGGGGGGGGGGGGGGGGGGGGGGGGGGGGGGGGGGGG